>NC_059360.1:46997500-47040000 GCF_019703515.2 Myxocyprinus asiaticus | reverse complement strand
GCACCTGTCTGTACATCTCTACCGATGACTTCCCTCCAAACTGTCTGCCGGTCAGGTATGTGTTGTGAGACGAGTTGATGAAGTAGTGAGACAGCGGCTGATCCATCTCCTGATAAACCTCCAATCGATCCAGAAACACTGGGGCATTCTCATCAGACATCAGAAACCGACAGAACCCGTCACATGACATCACACCTGCACAGATCAGTTCATTCATGCATACACAACTCAGATGATCAAGACAGTCCAATATGTATTTATGAGTCCTACTGTACATGTATGTTCATTAGATGGCACAGGAGCAACTGAGCACCAGGAGGCGCTCAAATGTCACAAAAATGTGTTTGCATACCGAGAACATGAAGCAGAGGGGATGTTGTGTCACTCTGAAGGGGTTTATTTGGCAATAATGACCAGCTTACTGTGCAGTGTATTATACTGCTAATTAATAACTAATAACTTGAGTTAAAATTATCTTATTATGTGAGAAGAAAGAGTGCAGAGTGATACCAGAGACATAAAACTGGTACAAAAGCAATGTAGGAAAATAGTCAATAAAACAGTTTAGTGTTCATTGTACAAAAATATTTGACTGCAATCACAATCAAGTATTCCAGAGAGCAGTACATAACATAAAACATGTCGTAAGGCACATCGAAAGAAGAAATAATCATATATATAAACACAATAAAATGTCACAGACCTTTTCTCTTGAGTTTCTCATCAGGTTCATATCGCTCGATGATTTGAAGAGCACGTTTAGCGTCATAGAACGGGAATAAAATCTCATTCAGACGAGGATCACGCTGATTCTATTCAAGTGAAATAACTGCAGGTTACATATTTGTGCAAAGTAAATAAAGATATAGCACTTCATTACACATGCATGGTACTGTGATGTAATCGGATGATGCCACTTTGACATACAGTGGCAAGAAAAAGTATGTGAACCCTTTGGAATTAGCTTGTTTTCTGCATTAACTGGTCATAAATGTGATCTCATCTTCATCAAAGTCACAAGTATAGACGAACACAATGTGCTTAAGCTAACAACACACAAACAATTATAATCTTTCATGCCTTTATTGAACACATTCCATTAAACATTCACAGTGCTGTGGAAAAAGTAAGTGAACCCCAAGGCTAAAGACGACAAAAAAAGATAATTCGAGGCAGGAGTTGGCAAACCTGGCATTCAATTACGGTAACAAGATTGGAGGTGTGGGTTAGAGCTACTTTGACTTATAAAAAGCACAATTTTGAGTTTGCTATTCGCAAGAAGCATCTGCTGACGTGGACCATGACTCGCAAAAAAGAGATTTCAGAAGACTACGATCAAGACTTATTGCTTTGCATAAAGCTGGAAAGGGTTACAAAGTTATCTTGAAGAGATTAGCTATTCATCTGTCCACAGTTAGACAAACTGTCTATAAAATTTAGTACTATGGGTACTCTCACTAGAAGTGGCCGTCCAGCCAAGATGACTCAAAGGGAACACTACAGAATGCTCAATGAGGTAAAAATGAACCCTAGAGTGACAGCTAAAGACTTGAAGGAATCATTGGAACAGGTTAACATCTCTGTTCATGAGTCTACTATATGGATAACATTAAACAGGCATGGTGTTCATGGCAGGACACGACGAAGGAAGCCGCTGCTTTCCAACAAAAACATTGAAATCATTAGTTATTCTCTGCTTCTGACGTCAAAACGTAAATGATCATGCAGACATACAGGCTATACAGCTCAAATAATACACAGAAGTGTATACTCGGTTACACATACACTAAGTTTTAACAGAAGATTTAATGTAAGTGCTTTTATAAAATTGAACGGTTTCAAAAATTTGGACCCATTCACTTTCATTGTAAGTGAAGCACTGCAAAATAGCAAAAAAAAAAAAAGTATGTAAACACACTCGCAGGAACAAAGAGAACAAAACAATGCAAAAAAACATTATTATGCATGATCTCATGTTTTATATGGCGACATTTTGTCATTCAAGGTGCATTAACAGTAATGCATGCTGCATGCTTCCTTTCTACTGCAATCAGATGTGAAGGTTTCTCTGAAAGAGCTTAATGGACACTTTATGAACGTCCATAGAGTAAACATGCCATCAGGGACAGGACACAGCCGTGAAACTGGGACATTCGCATGCAACAGGCAGGAAACCAACAGGAAAATTCATCAGTAAAATCACTTACTTCATTCAGAAAGTGAACTAACTGGTCTACGCTTAAATAATCGCTTTTGTCTCCCCTGCTGAAAGAAATGCAGCACGTGAAAGATTTAATAAACAACACGAGAACTCTGTCCTTCTCTCTCTACAGCATATTTTTAATTCAAGCTATCTAGTTACATTAAAGGGTTAATATTCAAACTCCTCAGGCAATGCATGTTTAAGTAGAACACTGTCTAGTTAGTAAATTAAGTGTTGTGCAAATCATGGGAACAACTCCTCTGAAACAACATTCATTCATGCAAACAGCAACGTTTCTTTAAAGATACAATCCTACAGCATATCACTATTTATTTTAGTTACTATGAAAAACTTTATTTACAGTATGGTGATTATAATAGGATCATTCTTTCAATAAACAATATGTATTTTCGGTGAATGGTTGCATGCTTACTGTTTCTTGAACAGAACTTCAATATCGGTTCTTGGACAGATCTTCTGAGTAAGACTGTAGAACTTATCAAAGGTAAAGATTTCATGTTCAATGTCATCGTTCTGTAAAAAAAAAAATGATAAAACAAAGAGCAATATGTAATTAAAAATGAAAGCTACTGTACAGTCAGTGTGGCCCACATACAGCTCAAATCAATACTGTTTAGTATAGTGTTACAATTACATAATGATTAATACAGTATATCTGTCCTGAAGTTAAAAAAAATCAAATCATGTTTAAAGGGGTCAAACTCAGTACTGTTAAAAAGTACCTTTCCACTGGGTAAACCGAGATCTTTCAGAGCATGGAAAATCCCCTTCTCAGTTTTACCTGAAGCAAAAGTTCTTGTGATACTGAGGAAAATTAGACAAAAGTCATGGTTTAATATCCTCAAGCTAGACATACAGTCTAAACACTTTAGTCACATTTAAAAAAGGTCGTAGAGTACCTCCTAACAGGTATCTTTCCATTCACATTGGTCAAAAATGACAACCGCATCCAACTACAGGGAAACAAATTAACAGCAAAGGAGAAAATTGAACTTAAAAATAGAAAGGCAAACACTGGCATTAAAGTCCATGTGTTTTTTTTTTTCAGGGTAATCTTCTTATTTTTTAGTCATAAACCTTGAATATGAAATCTTTAAACCATCAATACAAAACACATTAAAACGCTGTAATCACTGAGGTGATTTATATCAGTGCTAGGTAGTCGTGGATTACATGTAATCTGTGTTATGTAGTCAGATTACAAAAATCAATTGCTTGTAATTAGATTACATTTTATATACTCATAATCAGATTACAGTTGTGCACACAGACCTGATAAATAAATACACTGAAGATGGAGCGGTAATCCACACATAAATGTCGAACCGATTGCAAAAGTGCGGTAAAGTTATCTTTAATTTCGCAAATTGCTTTTGTACTCAGTTTCAAAAATGAGACAACATTTTCACTCTTTTTTTGGGGGGGGGGGGGTTGTTGATTCACAAATATAACTGGTCTGATTTGATACCACACACAAAATTATATCAATACTCATATTTTGATCCATTAGGTAAGTTTAATGCATTTAATGAATGGTACAAGCTTATCTTACTCAAATGCATTTGATATTAAATAAACAAGAATTAGGTCGGAGGTAGCCCAAAAGTAATCCAAAAGCAATCAGATTAGATTACTTTAAAAATGTAAACCAAGAGATAAGGTTACAGACTACAGTTTTATGTAATTTGTTATACACGGAAGCCCTGAATGAGCCATTTTTTATTTTTTTTATTTTTTTTAGGTGCTTTCCTGAGCCTATGTCCTTAAAATAAAATAAAAAATTATCTCTGACTTATTTTTCTACACATTTTTGTTCTCTATTTTTTTTCTCTCTAAAATGTTTTCTCTATTTTTTTTTTCTTTAGCATCTTTTTTCTAGAGAAAAAAAAAAGGAAAAATTTCAGAGAAAAAAATAATAAAATTTTCTTTGCCTGAGGAAAAAAAATGGTTAGACATTGGCTCAGGAAGTCACAAAGACACCTAAAAAAAAAAAAATAATAATAAAAAAAAATAAAAAAAACACTTCGTAGTGAAAACCTTCATGGCTTCTGTATTAATACTGTACATACAAGATTGCAATCCAGAAGTAATCCACCCAGCACTGCTTGTATCTCTATTATATCAGCGGGTGGCACTCACTGTTTTGTCAGGCAGGTCATCGGGCACAGATTATTTGCTCGAGAGTTATGAATCAATGACCGTAAACCATCCGTCCAAAGCTGTAAATACACAGATGAAAATACCGGGGTAAAACTTAAATGTCTGCTAGTTTTGATCTCTTACAGGCCAAAATTATTGTCGAACTGAAAAGTACTTAACCTCTGTAAAGCATGTACATTTTACTAGTTTGGCTTTGGTATCAAACATCTTTTTTGAAACTTCTGTCAACATTTTATCACCCTCATGTTGTTCCAAATCCATATGATTTGCTTTCTTCCGTGAAACATAAAAAGGAGATTGTTCACGCTGCTCTTTCCCATACAATGATCAGTATAGTGACCAGAGGTTGTTAAGCTCCAAAAGCACCATAAAAGTAGTCCATATGATGTGTGTGTGTTACTGTCTGTTCAAAGTCTTCTGAAGCCATTTAATTGCTTATGTGACAAAAAGAGCAAAATTTAAGTAGTTATTCACTGACAATCTTTCCCTCCGCCAAAGCTCTCAAAACCTATTCGCAAAATTTTTGAAACTTTTTCAAAACATCTCCTATTGTGTCCTTCATAAGATAGAAAGTCATATGGGTTTGGAATTACATGAGGGTGAGTAAATAGTGACATCATTTTCATTTTCAGACTAACTATTAATTTAAAATTAAGCAGTGTGAAAGAAACCATAAATGTTATTATAATATAAAGGTTGCATGATTGAATGGTAGATTTGTACTGATGTTAGATGTGCTGTAAACATACAATATTGACATTTTATAAACACACTTTTCTCTCTCAGTGCTCATTGTGCGTCAGAGTTTTATGAGTGCTCTATTTTTACACAATAATGAAGGATATTAAAGAACACCACTGCTAGCACTCAAATGCTAGTTCTCCTAGCGGATATATATTAATGAATCGAGCACATGTTTTAGACAAAACATGGGGTGAGACCAGCAGTGGCCTGAGACAGCAGCTGCTTGAGGTTCAACACAAGTGCACACTTCCCAGGGGTCATCAACGGTCCCTTGGGAGGGCAGATAAAACCAATAGTGCTTGAGGATGCAGAATTAGGAATTAGACAGTGAGGTTGATGATCTTCCTTGGGGGAATGTGTGAGTTTTCATGAGATATGAGACAAAACATGTCCGACAATTTTATCTGCCATTAGTTTTAAAAATAGCAACATATTCACTCTGAAATTAATTAAAGATGATCTAGTAGGTTGGTTGATTTTCGAAAAATTGCTTTGTTTGTTGGAGCATCCCGACTAGGTCCTATTACAGTAGCAAGCTAGCAACACTGCTGCTGCATTCAATAAATGCGATGCAAACTATATTTTATTTTGTTGACACCATGAGATCTTCTGTCTGCTGGTGGTGACAAATCAATATATGTAGTTGACAATCAATTCTGTACCATTTTTAAAAATTTATTCTCAATTTATTCATAAAATAAGTTATTTAACCCTTTAAGCCCAGATAGGCCAATGAGAAAAAAACAATTGTCAAAATATTAATAACTACAGTCTTGAACAACACAAAATAGGTATCGTTTGAAAGCTTACAAACTCTACTTTCCAATGCATGTAGACATTATGACCAAAATTGAACAAGTGCTTTGAATTTGCAGACAAATCAGAAGTGTTCCATTTTGATCATTTATAAAAAATAAATAAATAAAAAAATGTGCACTGTAGATATTATAGCAAACAGTAAAAACATTAAATTCATCAAATAAACATGCGTCATATGCTGTTGGAATGCTCTCAAAGAGTAGAATACAACCAGCCTATTTGTGTTACACACAGACAAAAATATAGCGAGTAATAGCTAAGTATATGTCTTTGAAAATTATGTTGGTGTTGCTTATATGCCGCGTTTTCACTTATAAATTACAAAAATAAATAAACCAAACATACTGATTATCTTTCAAACGAGCCCACACACAAGGTAATCAGATGTATAGATCATTAGATAATCCACATGAAGCACAATGTTACATATGACCACCAGGAGATGGTGCCAAATACATGACACAGACTCGATGATGACTCAAATGACACAGAATGAAACTCATTCTGTGAAATCTCATTACTAAAATCATGTCTGCATGCTATGCAAACCTTTAGTCATTGTTGTGTTTGCATGTGGAATTAGTTCTTATGTACAGTTATTATGTTTTATTTGTTTGGAGAGACTTTTGGACAGTATGATACATTATTTTTGTAATGCTATAACTTTTGATTGCTTTGTCGTATCAACACAAAATGTTTCTCAGATGCAGTTGACATGATTGGAAACAAAACAAAAGCTGTTTTTCAGAGCCACCTTATTTACACCCAGAGATATCTAATGTCAAATAAGAAAAATACAGGGAATAAAGTAAATGTTTGGCTATTTTTTTGTTGTTGTGATTTTTCAGCAGTTTCTTAGGCTGAGAGTCTCATAATGTACCATAATCTATTCTATATAATTAAAAAATCCTTCTTAACAATGATACCAAACCATCCTTCTTTAAAAAAATAAAATAAATAATTATCATTATTTTTGTATTTTTTTGTCGAGTTATAAGCCTTTAATTTTGGGTATGCCACTGAAAATGAAAATCTTTAAAAACACCTTAAGAGCTTAAAGGTTTAAATGAAATCTTTGACATGACAGTTCGCATAACTTTGCAAAAAAAAAAAAAAGTTTTTGAGGATGTTTGCACCACATAAACTTTTATTTTTACTACTTGTCTGGGAATGCTTGTGTTACCTTGGCCGTGACATTGTTTTGCGCGACTATGTACGTGAAGCTCAGGTTGACCAGATCTGTGCCGCTGCATATGCAGATGATTCGACTCTCCAGGTTACTTTCACATTTATCTGTGGCCTCCAACGCCGAAATAATCTTTGGGTCCTACAGAAAGAGACGAGGGTATAAAACAGATTTCATATTTATTAGAGCTATCAGAATTAACACAATAACGCATGCAATTAATTAAAAATGTTTAATGCGTTAATTTTTAAACACTAGTGTGAAGGGTGGAAACTTTGTAATGTGTTCACCTGGAGTCATTACACTGACACACATGCCACAGCGCCAGAGCCCTTCTACCAAAGAGACCCTAAAGCTTAGCATCCGCGGCGGTCCCAGAGACATTCTATGGGCTGTACTGTCGTAACATGTTAGTTGAATGTTACGCTCAGTCCTATGATAGAGCCGCGGAGGTTGTTATTTCAGTAAATAAAATAATCTCTGACAGCACTTCTCTGTCAGTGATAAAATGATGGAGAAAGGAGCTCTTAGCGCTATTTGATGTACAAAACAAATCCAGATGGGACTTGTGACAGAAATCAAGTATTTTTCAGGCTATGTACGGCACATGGTGAGTTCAAAGCGGTGCTCAACGCTGGTGTTGCTGCCCTGACGCCGGACCCAGCTTCAGGAAAGCGGATAACCACAGTCTACTGGCAGATTAATAGTGTGGATGATGAGAGTTTAAGGGATTTAATGCCCATTGCAATGAATATGAAACCTATGTTGGGACTAGTTCTTTCAATTAGTCAAACTCCCAATTAGACTTTGGGAAACATTTAATGTTACTTGAATTGGTGATATTTTAGTGCATTTCTATCTTTATATTGTGCAAGGCTCTGTTTGGAAAATGTTAATAAAGCATTATGTTGTTACATATTATTTTGTTTTCTTCCTAAGTTGGAAATAAATACATTTTGACAAGAAAAGAATTACTGTATATATAGTGTCAAATTTCAGCACTTTCAAAATATGCGATTAATCGCGAATAACTACAAAAAATTATTTGATTAATCGCGATTACAATTTGTAATTGACTGACAACACTAATATTTTTACATAATTCTCAAAACTATTAGGTGCCAACAGCACAAGTACCTTTGAAATATTTACAATGAGAAAGACTAGTTCATAATTTTAAAATTAATAGCAAAAATAAGTCATATTGTTACAATTGTTACAATGGTTAGGGGCAATTGTAACACTTGAAATAAATGGCACTAACACTCTGTATCTCAGAAAAAGTAAACTGTTAATATATATATTATTGCTACTTTAATAATAAACAAACAATTTAATAAAACAATATTACTGACTAGTTTCACCTTTATATGATATTAATTCATCAGATTATACCAACATTTTGCATGGTATGCATTTTCTAAACTATTGTTTGTTAACTGGTGTTTACTTTTTTGCATGGTAACAGTTTTACCTTTGGTATAATTGTATCACGTATGCTGTTGATTAGGGAACACTCCAACACTTGACCCTCCTATGAAATGGACAAGAGACAAAATGAAAAAATACTGTCAATGATAAGGCATTACATTCTTTAATCTGATCAGATGTGATGCATAGTTTAAGTTTGTAATGGAATTCAAGTGTACTGCACACTGAACATTATACACTGAATTTTGCCTACTATTTCTTTTTCTTATGTGAAAGAGTATGCAGTATGCAATGGTAAATGTTTTAAACTGAAGTATGATATACAGTATGTCCTCACACAACCTCACTTTGGAGTTTGGAATAGCATACTACCATACTACTCTTACTATCTATTCACAGTATGTCACATGTTTAACCCTCCTATTGTCTTAAGATACTTCACCGTCCTTTTGTGCTTTGGGTCATTTTTGACCCGTATTGAAAACCATTCAAAATGCATGACTTTTTGATTAGTGTAAAACGACACTAAACACCCCCCTCACTGAAATCTGTTTTATTGTGGTCCCAAAGTGTATAATAATAAGTTGAATTTATAAAGAATATAAAAAAAAGGGGGCCTGGGCAGCTTAGTGGTAAAAGACGCAGGCTACCACCCCTGGAGTTCACTAGTTCGAACCCCAGGGCATGCTGAGTGACTCCAGTCAGGTCTCCTAAGCAAATTGGCCTGGTTGCTAGGGAGGGTAGAGTCACATGGGGTAACCTCCTCGTGATCGCTATAATGTGGTTTGTTCTTGGTGGGGCGTGTGGTGAGTTGAGCGTGGATGCCGCAGTGGATGGCGTGAAGCCTCCACACGTGCTATGTCTCCGTGGCAACGCACTCAACAAGCCATGTGATAAGATGCGCGGGTTGACGGTCTCAGATGCGGAGGCAGCTGGGATTCGTGCTCCGCCACCCGGACTGAGGCGAATCACTGCACGACCATGAGGACTTAGAGCGCATTGGGAATTGGGCATTCCAAATTGGGAGAAAAAGGGGAAAAAAATCACTCACTTTTGGCATTTTACAACATCTGAACAATATAACAACAATTTCTAAATTTATTCTACTTGTAGAAAATCCGCAGTGTACATTTTAGAGTTGCAATGGTCCGTGTAAATCTTTACAGTTTATTTTTCAGACCATACCAATCCAAATGTAAAAATAGAAAAACGGTTTGAAACTTTAATTTTTCATTTTTTCAGGTTACTTCAAGAATGGATAATTGATCTTTTTTTCTTATTTTCTTACATTTTACTCTATTGTGACTATATATATATTATAATTGACTCATCACAAATTTAGTTTTTTCCATTTTTTTGTGTCTAGCAATTTGCACGGGGGGGTTAGGGAACGGACTGCTTATTATTGTATGGACGTTGAGGAGTTTAAATGTCCAGTTATGATATCAAAAATAAAAACGGTTATTTAGCATGTCTTTTTTGGGAGTCCAATATTCGATATTACTTCCAATTTATTCATCACAATAGAAATGGAAGGCATACAAGTAGTATGATATTCCAAGCATAGCTACAGACTACTAGACTAAATACTAGAAACTTCTTATTTAAACTCTTATTACCTTTCCTTCACTTTTCCATGTGAGAAAGAATCCAAAAGCATCCACTTTGATAAAAGAGTTTGGTTCAAACACAAATGGATCCTGCAAAAAAAAAAAAAAAAGAAAGAAAGAAAGAAAGAAAAACATGTACACCATAATAAGTCAGCTTTGATTGTTTGGCATAACTTTAAAACTATAATAGACCTTGATGCATTTGGTGCATTTAACTCAAATATTCACAGTCCTTTAAGCCCATCATCTTGTTTACAACTTAATTATAGAATGATTCACTCATACATTAAGAGCATCTATGGGAAATTTCAAATAGGAAAATAAAAACTGACTCTCTATTTATCTTCCACTGAATTAACGCTCCTTGTTGCATCTTGGGAAGAAATAAACACAGTAAAATAAACCACCTTCATAATGTCAACAAAATCATAATTCTCCTCCCACTGCAATTCAGTATTCAAAAGAAAGCGGCAAAGATATAAAGAAAACAAAACAAAAATTAGGCTGATTTTCACTTGATATCAATAGCGAGAGACCCTCAAGTGCTCATGGGAAATCTGTGCACTGGTTTAACAGCTCGAGTTCAGTCTGTGACACATTGTTCATGAGAATCCAGCCTTTCAGAAAACTTGTATTCCAAGATAAACTTCTCCGGCCCGACCGAATATTCCCAAGGGATGTGATTCTTTGAGAACACAGATGGTCACAATATCCTCCGTGATTAAAGAGCATCTCCAGAGCAAGAACAACTTCTTTGTGAATGAATGCTGACATTTCTTTAAAGACAGAAACTTCTAAGATTAAGCTGTAGTATGTTTAGAACAGCTGAGCAATAAATTAGATTTAATTTGGCCCAGTACTAGTAGAGTCAACAACATGTCTGGGTCAATTTCACTCTAAAAACAAAATATTATATACATTTATACTTGTATATATATATATATATATACAGTACATGCTTTTTTTTCTACATTGTGACTATTTTTATAACAATTAAACAACTTCTCCCCTCAAATTCACATTACTGTAATTTGTACGGATGTTTAACCTTTATTATTATCCTCAAAGGTGATTATTATTAGATTCTCATTACTGTAATGCAGACAAAAATGCTGTTATCCAAAGGATTTCTTTTAAATTGCACAAGTACAAAAAACATATATTTTTGGTTTGTTTATTATGTTAAGGAAAAAGGTGTGAACAAAAGCCCATTAGAAAAGATGAATATAATATGAAAGTAGCTAAAAAAAAAAATTATGCAATTAGGGTTATGCAAACATTATTACATTTCTTTCAAAGTATTCTGTTTCAGGTTAGAACTTCATTCTGAAGACAAATGTGAGAAATATTCATACCTCATCAAACCTGTCAAAATATGCCCCTTCCTGCATGAAGAGTGGAACAGGCCTTAGCCACTTGAACTCGTACGGTTTTGCCATTTGACCAACAGGATGAAAGCATACAGTACAGCTATAAAATAAGCATTTACAGTGATACTAAATCTGAGATACATCAATATAATGACTCAGTCCTGCATGGGAGGTCCATATATACGAGAACCCCCAAACTACTCCACTTCCCATAAAGTCCCGCCCAAACAAACTTGGATCTACAGAGGATGTCTGTTTTGTTTGGATTTTTTTCCAATCAGCAATAAAGCAGTGCCTGCCCACTTTTTCAGCCTTTTTGGTTCTGGGAGTGTTTTTTTATTACAAATAGGGATGCACCAATGTATCCGCTGCCGATATTTATCTGCCTTTTATTGACCAAGTTAAAACCATCACCATATTGGTAATAAGCATGAAAACGCTGATATGATAAACCAATAGTTGATTTATAATTAATTAGTAACACACTTTGTAAAAACAGTCCAGTAATACAAATAGCCACAATATGTAGAAGGGTTGGCACTCCAAAGAACATGCAATATTTAATCGTTCTCACGTTAATGTGGGAAAAAACCCCCGCCATAAATGGACGTGACTGTTGTGAAAACGGCACTTACCTATAATAGTTTATGATGAGGGAAACCATTCAAAACGCTTTGAAACCAGCAGACTTTGACTTCAGAGATATCAGTATGATATCCATTAATTCTGCATGATTGATGGATTTAAAGGGGTCATGTCATGAGAAATCACATTTTCCTTGATATTTTGACATGCAAGAGGTCTTTCTACAATAAAAACATTTTTTTTTAAAAATGTCAGAACTCAAAACATAATCCTCAATGCAATAAAAGCATTTATTGGAACCAAGTTGCAAAAATGCCTCATTCTCTACTTCCGCCACTTCCCTACATCAATGGGGTACATTAATTCATGACCGCCTCTACAGCTAAAAAACAACAATGCCTACTTTTACATCAACACACCCTTGGCCCCGCCCACCGGTGCTTCAGTTCGTACTCAGAGAGTGATTGACAAATAAGGCCTACTGTGGCCTAACTATTCTTGACACCAAAAAGGACCCATCTTGACTATTTTCAATTATTTGTGTATTTAAAGATGCTCAAAAAGACAGACAGTCTTTTGACTGCTTGATAAAAAGACATGCTGTCAAGTTATAACTCTGAAGAGGAGAATCCACTCTCTGTCATTAAGCTGCTGCCTCTTGCTGTTTTGAGCACAAATGCGTCATGGATGCGTTCTTTCACCCATCCGTGCTACTTTTAATGGTTGGTGTATGAAAGCATGCATTGGATGGAAGTCTTTGACTGTTTAGATGAGTTTCCAGTGATGTGCATTTCAGTTCAGGATGATACTGGAAACTGGATGTGTTTGTGTCTAGTTTTTCCGCGTATTTCAGCATGGATTGCATGTTTTTTCCGGCATTCAGCGTGGATTGCTTGTGATCCAGTCATAAAACGATTCAAGCTTTGCAAAAGAACTGTTATAGAAGGACCCGATGCAAAACAGTAAGTAAGCATTTCCATTCATGAATATTTCAAATGTCATGACTGTTTGATAGTTTATGGTGCTGACACCCTGTTTGCACCGGGCACATCGACACAAACTTTTTAAACCATTTATTTGTGTTGTTGGCAGTAGTAGTGCCAGCGCATGCAGTGCAAAATGGAACAAGACATCGGTTTACTGTCGACGCAGTGTGACGTGCCGCAATGGACGCTTCAATGGTAGACAACATCATTGATTATAATGGGTTCTATTGCTTTTAAAGCGACGTGACTCTCACCTCCGGTGTAGACAGGGTGTGAGTGTTAACAGTTGTGCATGAGATGAACAGTTTAATATATTCAGATGCAATGCATTGGATGTGTGTTATGTGTAAACCCTGAAATTTTGTTTTATAATGTTGTGGAGCTTGTTCATTATCTTCCGATTGAGTTTCAAATATGGCTGTATTCGAGGGGCTGCGAGGTGTTAGCCACCTACTCTTCAGTAGGTGGCTAAACTTCATCAGTGGACCTCAGGGAAGATAATAAAACTATATATATATATTTAAAAAAAAGTATTTCATGACCCCTTTAAGACTGAAATCACAGTATGGTTTTGCGTGATTACTAAACCTTCAAAGGTTGCATTTTAAACTGCAAAAGCAAGTGCAAAAATGTTTTAGAAGTACAAAATAATATTTTTCTATATCAATCATTGTGTTGTCATATTTAGTAATTTTTTTTTTTTATCTTGTTTGTATCTTTCACTGTGGCTCTCTTTAATTGTGTTCAACAGATCCAGTGTTTAATGGAATTTGTTTAGTTTTAGTAAAGAAGCTTTTGTACCTCTTTGTAATTTTTTTAAGCATTTCAGGTAAAACAGTGTCTGATGACAAAATAAGGTAAGTTGCAATATATCTGTATCGATCTAGTATGTTGATTAAAAGCAAAAAAGCATTTAAAATAGGATAAAAAGACAAAGTTACAAGACTGTGTACTTAACGTCTTTAATGAAGGAATGAACAACAATCCCATGAAGCTTTGTGAATGACACAGTTGAATTAAAAATGATGGAAATATATCAAACTACTGCTTTTAAGCTGTTGATTATATGTATAGAAACAATGTGTTTTAAGTTAATTGCACAATATTTACAGTATATATATGCAAATACATAAGTAGCTTGATAGTGTAGGAACACTGACTCAATTGCGTCATTCACAGTGCGTCATGGGAGTGGGCGGTCGTCACAGAGCTCTTTTGGTGCACTTTGTAGCCTGCGATTTTTTGATTGGTGCATTGACCATCTAGAACACCCACCATTGCAACCATCAAAAACACCTTTGCATTGTTGTGGTGCAGAAATTAGACACTTGCCCTCTAAGGATCTTGTCATTTATAATCAGATGTTTCTCAGGATAAGAGAGAGACAATAAAAAGCAGTCTAACAAATAATCCGTGTAACAAATAGACTGTAGCTCTATCAGTACTGTATTTCGAGCACAATCAGTCATGTGCTGACATTCATTCATGCAGCTTGTGAAGGTTAATGAATGACACTTCTAAGACTCACTGAAAACTTCAAAGAGCAGCTCAGTTCTGCTTGAAAATCATCAATGATGAAAACTAAGTTTGCAGCTGAGTTTATAGTATTCTACAGATGAAAAGTGCACTTAAAACATCACAGATAAACCACCAGAAAGACCATGAGACACTTTAAACTAAAGAGTTAAAGACTGAACAGCTTTTCTGCTGAATAGAGAGAAACAGGTGAATATCTGAACAAACAGATAAAAGATTTATATGACCAAGAAATACATTTGAAAGCTTGTATTTAGTATGTACGTATGCATCAACAAGCAGTAAATCTACAAGGTCATTTCATGAAAGATATTTATTGAAATGCTGTACAATTTAGACCATGCATATACAGTATAAGTTAAATGTGGTGCTGATAACAAATAACAATTATACTCTTTTAGTTATTTGCGCAATACAACTGTAAATGCAACAGATCTGTGAGCTGACATTTATGCCACAACAAGGTATCTAAGTAGTAAATGTTGATAATGTCACATGATGATAATATGCCACAGAAAAGTTGAATTCAATACCAACAACTACTTTTGGGCGTTCACTTTTTTCAACAACAGCATTTTTGCTTATAACGTATACTGTATGAATGTATTACCCAGTTAAAATGTTTTGGTTCCCAGAACATGTGTTCATGTTATAAAGACATGAAACCTAAAATTGTTCTTACAACATTAGGAATTGATTCCAGCAAAAAAATGATCAAATGGGAACCATACACTAACGTTATGGGAACGTTCTGTGTTTGCTAGGAAGGTGTGTATTTTTACATGCTAACGGCTCACCATTTCTTTTCATTTTTAATAACCTTTTTGCCTTCACTGCTAATGAAGTTTTGGAAGTATAAATATCACATGTATTCTATCCAGTGTTGGGTAAGTTACTTAAAAAAGTAATCCACTACAAATTACTAACTACTTCTCTAAAAGATGTAATCAGATTACTTTACTGATTACTTCATTTTAAAAGTAATCACACTACTAATTACTTTACTTTAAGTTACTTTCTAAAACACTTCTCATATTTTTTTTGTTTATCCGCTCAGTAAATTCAAAATAATGTCTATTTTCTTGTTCATTGTTGTTAACGCTTCAGCTGTCACAGAAACGCAGTCATACATTTGAACATATGAATTCACATTTTAACCATATTACACATAAATAATATTTTTTAGTAATATTTGTAACCCAAGTAATGTACTTAAAAGTAATTACTTACATTGAAAGTCAGTAACTGTAATCTAATTACAAGAATTTAAAATGTAATGTGTTACACTACTTTTTGTACCTACAAGTAATTAGATTACAGTGACTAATTACTTTGTAATCTGATTACACCCAACACTGATTCGATCAGTAAATATGAAATCATACAAAAATCCACGCATTATAATTATAAAAAAATGTGTTGCTTGGAATAGTTGTAGATGGTTTTTATTATTTGCACTTTAGAACACTGCTGATGTTACATTTACTGCTACAGTTATTACTAAAACAATCACTGATACATTTACTACTACAGTGAATGTAACTTTCATTGTCCTGAATGAATCAGTTTCAACAACATCAAAGCGTGCAAACGACAGATATACAGGAACAATAATTCTAGTGGGAATTTTTAAAAACTAAAAGACTTAAACGTTTCACTTGCTACTTTCTCGTTCCTAGCATCATCTGATGTTTGTGTTGACAATTCATTTAGTGTCAGTAATGTGGTATAATCCAGACGCATGGGAGTAATCCATCAGATTATGATCAAATTATGACCTTTTATTAAAGTTTACTTGATTTAATTTCTTAAAAAGGGAAATGAGGAATCAACTCACCCACAGAAGAGTTGCTGGTGTGAGTTTGTCTCTGATGTCTGATGAGTGGTCAACAGCGCCATCCACAGGCTGTATACTGCACTTACAATTCAAGAGAGCTGGCTAATTAATAATGAACATTTCACATTGTTATATTAGTCCACTATTTGAAAATCATTGTTAAGACTTTAATAGAAAAATAAAACATTATATAATTAATATTAGGCTGTTATGTATACTTATAGTTTTAGAAATGTAATTTGTATTTACATCAAGTACAGATCTGTTAAGCTTAAAAAGGAAGACCAGGGCCCAATTCTATACATGTACATTGCCTTTTCAATTTTTGCTGTTTAATACATTATTATATGTTTCATGCTTTACACTTTAGCTGAAATTCCTTTAAATGGCCTATAATCCATCTGTTATTATAATTTTTACTTTTGATAGTAAACAGGTAAAGGTATTATTCTTAACCCTTGTGTTGTGTTTGTTTTATGCTAACACATGCCACTAAGATTGTTTATAGATCTCTCATATTGCATATATTATCACAAGATATTGCATTAGATCTTTTTATCAACTTATTTTTTAGTAATTATGTACTCCTTTTTTGAACACTTTTTACAAAATATATATTTTTATTGAAAGGATTCATTGAACTGAGCTCATACCGGGCTAGTGGAGCGAACTCCATACAGAAAACAAAAATATATGTAATAATTACATAATAAATGAATAACCACTTGCTTCATCTGAACACAATATGTGTCATTTTAAAGTGTAGAATCTGGACTTTACAATGCATATAGCTGATCCTACCAATTATTAAATAATGCTTTTTTAATTTGATGACAAATAAGAAAAGTTTCCTTCTCATCATTTGCAAATTTGTTATCATAATAATTCTATTCAGAGTTGGTAAAACCATAACAAAAGATGAGATATCCATGTGTTGTATATCGCTAGAAAGGTCTCAATTTGTAGAATGCAATGAGTAAATTTCTTTCACTCAGAGGTCAAACTGCAGTGAGTATTAGTGTATGAAATTCCCACAGACACACATAAATATAATAAACAGGAGTGTCTTTATGTCAAGTTTTTCCTTATTACTTCCTGAAACATATATATAACATAGACAATGACAAATCGTAACTTACAGCAGACTATCCCGATTCAAACGAGCCCAAACGCAACATAATATGATAAGTAGATGTTGAAATATTCCTAAAAGAGTGTACATGGAGGTGACGCACAAAAGGGCGCTCAACACACAATGTGTCTGTGTGTGTGTGTGTGTGTGTGAGAGAGAGAGAGAGAGAGAGAGAGAGAGAGTGTGTGTGTATGTGGGTGTATGTGTGAGTGTGTGTGTGTGTGTGAGAGAGAGAGAGTGTGTGTGAGTGAGTGTGTGCGTGAGTGTGAGTGTGTGTGAGTATGAGTGTGTGTGAGTGTGAGAGTGTGAGTATGAGTGAGTGTGTCTGTGTGTGTGAGTGTGTGTGTATGTGTGTGTGAGTATATGTGTGAGTGTGTGTGTGTGTGTGTGTGAGAGTGTGAGTATGAGTGAGTGTGTCTGTGTGTGTGAGTGTGTGTGTATGTGTGAGTGAGTGTGTGAGTGTGTGTGTGAGAATATGAGTGTGTGTGAGTGTATGTGTGAGTATATATGTGTGTGTGTGTGTGTGTGTGTATGTGTGTGTGTGTGTGTGTGAGAGTGTGAGTATGAGTGAGTGTGTCTGTGTGTGTGAGTGTGTGTGTATGTGTGAGTGAGTGTGTGAGTATATGTGTGAGTGTGTGTGTGTGTGTGTGTGTGTGTGTGTGTGTGTGAGAGAGTGTGAGTATGAGTGTGTCTGTGTGTGTGAGTGAGTGAGTGTGTGCGTGAGTGTGTGTGTGTGTGTGAGAGTATGAGTGTGTGTGTGAGTGTATGTGTGAGTATATGTGTGACTGTGTGTGTGTGTGAGAATATGAGTGTGTGTGTGTATGTGTGAGTGTGTGTGAGAGTGTGAGTATGAGTGTGTCTGTGTGTGTGTGACTGTGAGTGTGTGTGTGTGAGAGTATGAGTGTGTGTGTGTGTATGTGTGAGTATATGTGTGACTGTGTGTGTGTGTGTGTGTGTGTGTGTGTGAGTGTATGCGTGAGTATATGTGTGACTGTGTGTGTGTGTGTGTGTGTGTGTGTGTGTGTGTGAGAGAGTGTGAGTATGAGTGAGTGTGTCTGTGTGTACATGTCCAAGGACTTTGTGTGTGCAAACACACATCCACATATGTGCTCCTCTAAAGGATTGTGATGCTCCTGAACACTTAATATTTCTTTATTTTGTAGTGTAATCCATTCATTTCCAATAGGCGTTCATTTTTTGACCGGGAACACTACAAGTGCAACAAAGTGAAATAAAACCAAAAACAATTAATAGAAAATAGTCCAATTTTTTTGTGTTTTCAGATATCACATCTGAACAGTCAATTTTATTCCAATAGTATAATAAATAAATAAATAAATAAAAATCATAAGAAAACAAAAAATTGTCCGGGTCAAAATTACTGGAACACAACATAAGGGTTAAATCAGTCTCAATAAGCGGCAGGTTCCCACTGTGACAACTTCCCCCACCCACTCTGACAACCTGCCCCGCTATAAGAGCAATGTGTGTTAAATGATCTATACAAGGTGAGTGTGTCAAGTTATTTCCCAAAAGTCATATTTATGGTGTTCAAAGCCCGAATTTCACAAGAACAATTTTATTAAAACCAAATGCACAGCACGAGCACAACTTACATTCAACAATATATGTCTTCCAAAGATGTTGATATTTGTGATACTAACAACAAAACTGGACAAAACCAAATGTTTTTAAATGTTAAAAATCAGGATGTTTTCTGTCAACAGAAACAAAAGTTTAAAATAAAAAAAGTGGCATTCAGTAGCATACATGTTCAACAGTTTGACACGTCATATCTATCTTAATTCTGTATAAACATCTTAAAAGTGCGCTTACGGTTTATACAAAAATGAGCTCTATTCATCAACACTTTTTACATTCCACATCTAACAGAGATTCAACATTCAAAGGCACAGGACTTCACTTCAAAACGATCAAAAATCATTGGAGTCATAAAAGTAATTCAAGTAATCTTACATTGCAAAAAGATTTTGGTCGAAAGGAAACACTGGCACAGAATAGTGTTGTAAAAATTCCATACAATACTTCTAGAAGTGAATATACATGATTCATTTTCACTTTTAAACTATTCAAAATGGGCAAATTAAGTCAGTGAATTAATGAGAAAGTCTAGCTGTTTTTCCAATGAATTCATAAAGACCGTTTTTAAAGGAAACAGTAAAACGAATAGTTTAGTCAGTAAATAGACCAAACAAACATATGCAAGGTTTGATCATTTGTGTGTTTTATGATTTATAATGGTGGCACTTTTTTCAGTGGTTCACATAGATCGCATATTGCAATTGAGCAAAAATATCAAAACCTTGCAAATATGCAGAAAATGAATATTAAGTTAATTAAATAACTGAACTTGTAATGCACAACTAACCCAATCAGAGCAGATAGCTTTAAAACTTCAATTAAAAGCTACCAATAACAGGGAAAAATAATATCTCACCAAAGTGCATAAAGAAACTACAAATTAAAGAATTATGGCATTATGTAGAAAATAATTCACCATCAAATTTCACTTGGCATAAAATCTTTAAATATGTCCTACATCCATATCTAAACAAAGTGAAGTATTAAAAAGGAAATATTACATGCTTTTTGACTCATGTAGAAACATTGCATAATGATGAAAATACCTCGGGACATCCAAAGTGCATATCCATTTATTTATTTTTTTATTTTTTATTTTTTTGCCTTTTATATCTGCATTACTTATTTTATTTAATGTACATCTCACAAAATCTGTTACAAGCATGTCCAAATCATATTTCACACCAAAAAATATTTGAAGTTGTATTTATATAATTTTAAACACATTTATATTAAATAAAAATATAGAAAATAAATGTAAATAAAATATTATTTTTTGTTGTTTTGTTTTTTGACAATGACATTTAAGCAAATATATTATAGATTTTATGTAAAATATTTATAGATCACAGAAGTAGTTTTTTGTACTTCTTTTATGATGTTTTATTAAACAAAAATATCATTGTACTACATTAAAGTAAAATGTCCGGAGTTTGGCGGAGAAATATGCATTATTATCAGAAAAATAATGTCACAGTGCAAAACATTTTAATGGAACGAAAAAGGCTTAAAATTATTTTATTTATTTTTTTCTTTTGATTTTGGGGTGAAATGTGACTTGGACATATATTCATGAGATTCCTATTTTACCTATTTTTTATGCTAACTGGAAACATTTGCCCATATGACACACTGTACTTACAAATTAAACAACTGCAGTAGTTTCATAAACCCTCCTAAACAGAAAATGGGAGGAATAAAAATGGTCCCTTAATACGGCAAATAAAACACAGAAATATATGCAAATATAACTTTTTTTTGAACTACCTAATAAAGGTGTTTATGTTTGTTATGGTTCCCAAAAATAAACAATTCTTATAGCTTTAAACACATCTTCACAAATTGATAATAGTTACCACATTTCAATACAAGCTATATATTGCTGACATTTACAAATGTGTAGAAGCACGTAGCACTCGCTTACTGTAGTCATGCATCCCTGAAAACTGAATTTCAGCACCTCCAGACCAATATGTGTCTAATATACATCCATGCAGGTGTAAACTCACCTGTTATGGGCTCCTTTAATATGCACAGCAGAACTTCAGCTCTCAAAATCAAAAGAAACCAACAGCAGCAGCTTTTGCAATCAGATGAATTAAATATCATCATCGTTTCAGTGCAAATAAACCATGAACCTTCCATAGACTTTCACATCTGTACGGGTCAATCTCACAAAAGCTGTCAGGAACATGTTGGGGATCATATTTCACCTCAAAATCAAAAGAAAGAAATAAGAAATTACATTTTGCACATGGTAAATAAGGCCTGTTTTTAAAACCATTAAGATGTTATTTTCATGACAAATACGCACATCTCATTACTGTAATATAAAATCTCACTTTCCTTATTGTTATGCAAAAAAAAAAAAAAAAAAAAAAAAAATTAAATAATAATAATAATAATAATAATAATAATAATAATAATATATAAAATTATAGTACTGTATAGAATTGTATAGTATAGTAATATGTATCTTTTACTGTGCAGTAATAAGAATTTGTGTTGGTGTGCTTTATGGTCATGATAAATAAATAAATAAATAAATAAATAAATAACCTAAAAAAAAATAATAATATTAAAATAAAAATCCTAATGGTCATAAAATAGACTTATGTGTAAGTAAAATATAATTTCTTAGAACATGTCCAGGTCATATTTCATCTTAAACCAAAAGAAATAAATAATAAATTATATTTTGCTTAAAGAAAATAAAAATTCAATTATGACATTATTTTCATGCCAATTTAGCACATTTCCACCCCAGTTTCTCATTACTGCCATACTATATATACTGTATGATTTTTGTTACTATACTGTGAAAAAACACTGATACATTAATGCAATTGTTAAACAATTATACACCATCATTGTCATGAAAATAATGCCACAATGCAAGAAATCCTAAAATAAATTACAAATATTATTTATTATAATTTTTTCTTTTAGTTTTTGGGGTGAAATATGACCTGGGTTGGTTTTAGGGTAAATTGACCGAAAAGTTTTGTAAGATTCACTCGTAAAATGTGAAATAATCTCTACAGTACAATAAAATCATTTCTCCATACAGTGCAAGAAATTACAAATCAGTGCTCATGTCCTGAACCCTCTTTAAACTATAAATCACTCATTTTTATGAGAAGCACACCAACAGAACACTAGAAATAATTCATACGTTAAACCTTGGTTTGTACAAAATCTGAAATAAAATACATGAATGCATAAAAAAACCTACATTGAGCCATACGTCCATGACTTGCATCCAAAAACTCTCCTTCTGTCTGTCGTTGATATCTTCTGCAGCAAACACAACCCTTAAAATGTCTAATATGTCAGTGATAAAATGTAAAAGTGAACTGGGAAGCAATCCTGAAGATTGTATGACATCGTATGATCAGTCTTTCTTCTCTTCTTCCGTGTCATCTTCAGATTGTGCACCCTTCTGCATGAGTTTCTCCAGCGTGCCAGATGAGGGCAGAACTTCCTGATCTCCATCTTCAGTCTTTCTCTTGGTGCTTTCATGCACAAACTCCTGGATCTCCAGAGGAAGTCGTCGAAATTTGTCCTGGTATTCCTGGTCTAGATCATTCTGAAGCTGTCAGGAGACATTGTTGTATCAATAACATAGTGTATAAATTGACATGAAATCAGCACTGCGACTTAAAAATGAAGAACATAAGCAATTTGTAATAAATTGATAAATATACTTCTGCATTTATATTACTTAAAATAACAAAATGAGGCCACAAAAAATTTGCATTGAAAATTAGCGCCCCCTAGAGGTAAGGGGGTAGAAATATTTATATGAAAATAAAAGTCCTTCACATAGCACCTAAATGGACAAGTCATATATCAAATGAAAGCTATGATTTCTGTAAGTCATCAAACACAAATGTCTCTTTTATGCTCCAATAACTGCTGCTGTAAGCCCAAAATAGCTAAAAACATTATATCTGATTCTACCTTAAAGAGTTTTCTAAAAAAAAAAAAAAAAAAAAAAAAATTGCTATTTTTTTACTTGTCTGTGAGCTTGTTTGGCTGAATAATCCAATGTTATATCTTAGATGTGCAGAATAAAATATGCCATCCAGAAGGAAAAGCATGCTAAACAAATCATCAGAAACATATGTTTTTGAAAACTGATGCTAAGCTTCTAGTCCACTCAGAGGCCGAGATATTCAATAAAATAATGAGGGTGGTGCATGAACTGAAAATTAGACTGAATGTCTATGGACGAGCACATCTGTGAAGCTAAAATGCATTAGAGCGCCACCTACATTTCAGATCTGTATATTGTGATGGAATGTGATTTTTTTCTATTGCTTACTGCCATCTAGTGGACTTTTCAAAGTGAGGTAGAGTGAACAGAACAAACAAACTTTGTTTATCATAAGATTATAAACACATACAATATTATTTCTGAATAATTGGAGTCTTTTTTTATATGGGGGGGGGGGGGGGGTTTCTGAAAAATGAGACCAACTTTTTGAAATTAGTCCACAGTATGTGTGAATGGTGAACTTTTAAAATTGAGTGTGAAAAATTGTGGGCGGCAGCCCAAAAATGCACCAGAGTATAAGGGGTTAAAAAAAAAAAGTGCTTATGATTGTGAAAGTTAAAAAAACATTTCTTGCAATTCTGTTATCTTTAATTGTGCATGTGATGTGGCACAGTGAGTGAATATTGTCTGCTGTGAGCTGATTGTATGAGCCAGCCGTTCAGTCTGGCCGATAATGTGACATGAGACAGTATTGATAGATACGGTTCAATATTTACTAGCGCTGCAGTACATACAGGCCTTTCAGGCTTTTAACAGCACGAGGCAATACAGATTACATTTGGACAAATAAATCTACGAAAATATTGTCCATATTATGCATATAAAACATGTCTGATATGGTGTGATACTGTCAAATGTGGATAAGCCAGAGATTTGTCCATGATCTGAACTTTTCACACTAGTAAATACTTATAAAACCATCTTTGTTAGGTTTGAAAAGAAGGTCAAATAGGTTTGGAACAACATGAGGGTGAGTAAATGATGACAGAATTTTCAGTTCTGTGTAAAATGTCAGTTGAATGTTGTTGATGAACACAGAAGGCATTATGGTGGATGACAGCTGCAGAAAGTCAATGATGATGGAGATGCAATGAATGCGACATTTACTGTAAATGTACGTAACAAACTGTCACAAGTCTGTCAGATTCTCTAGATAACAACATATATGATAGAACATCACTGACATTCATCAAAACATGAGTTCTCCTCTAATAATGGCAATAACTACACTAGAAATACAATTTATCATCCTGAGGCCTTTATTAAAGTTATATTAATATTTAAATGAGATTAGATGAAAATCAAAGATCCAGGGCCCGCATTCCCTTTCTAAAAGTATTGTGGTGATACCATGGTAGTGACGGGAACATCATGATACTTTGAGATATACCATGGTACTGAATGATTAATATATTCAAACACATTAGGAACTCCAACACTTACAAAATCATATCCATACTGTACCAAAAATACCATGGTACTATCATGGTACATGTCCAAAAACATGGTACTTTTTTGACAAATTATGGCATCAGATAATAATATAATTTTGCTTTCATGTATACCAAGGCACTTGAAATAATACCATGGCAATACCATGGTCCAAAAACGATACTATGGTACTACGTCTTACAGCACAGTAAATTCTTACCTTGGGTTTCTCATCTAGTATCTGTTGTAAAATATTCTTATGTGTTTCAACAAGCTTCTCGTGTCTTTTTGTCTGAGCGTCTTCCAACTGGCAAAAAAAAAAAAAAATGACAAAACAACATTAATGGATGAAGTGTGCAGAATCAACTATTACTTTCTTGAAGAAAAATTGAGAAACTGTTTTACCCTCTTAATGTGGTGCACCACCTCATGCACATACGACCTGTTGATCTCCAGTTTCTCCCTAAAGTCAAACACAAATCACAGTCAACACAAATTATTTGTCTGCAGCGATTTAACATACAAAGATCATGTCCAAGGGGTTGATTTTTATTAAAAAGAACAGATTTCAACATTTGTATTTTTGTTATATGAAGGTCACATTAAAACTGACTTGGAAACTTTTTTACCAAGTCTTCATTATTTATTTTTGGTACTTTTCAAATGTCTTTTATGTATAGATTTGACTGTTTTAGTCTTGTCCTAGACCCAGACTTTCAACATTAAACTATGAAATATATTATACAAATACAAATTATTAAATGTTTAAAACTATGATCATCTAAACAAAGTAATAATAAAAAAATAATAAAAATAATAATATATATATTTTGTGGAAATTATTTCTATACATTTTCCCAAAATTATGACTGTCCCTCAGTTGTGGCATCATTTCCAAACAATTTAAACCCAAATAAATTTTATAATAATTTAAAAAGTTAGTGCACTTGTTAACCAAGTGGACAAAAGTGTCAGTGAAGAGCATGCTTGAGATAAAATATGAGATAAAACAAAGAAAAATTAAGATAAATATAACTTTTCATTGGCCGCCATTTCCAATCAAGCTGTAATTTTATGCAATATATATACAGGTGCATCTCAATGAATTAGAATGTCGTGGAAAAGTTCATTTATTTCAGTAATTCAACTCAAATTGTGAAACTCATGTATTAAATAAATTCAATGCACACAGACTGAAGTAGTTTAAGTCTTTGGTTCTTTTAATTGTGATGATTTTGGCTCACATTTAACAAAAACCCACCAATTCACTATCTCAAAAAATTAGAATACATCATAAGACCAATAAAAAAAACATTTTTAGTGAATTGTTGGTCTTCTGGAAAGTATGTTAATTTACTGTATATGTACTCAATACTTGGTAGGGGCTCCTTTTGCTTTAATTACTGCCTCAATTCGGCGTGGCATGGAGGTGATCAGTTTGTGGCACTGCTGAGGTGGTATGGAAGCCCAGGTTTCTTTGACAGTGGCCTTCAGCTCATCTGCATTTTTTGGTCTCTTGTTTCTCATTTTCCTCTTGACAATATCCCATAGATTCTCTATGGGGTTCAGGTCTGGTGAGTTTGCTGGCCAGTCAAGCACACTAACACCATGGTCATTTAACCAACTTTTGGTGCTTTTGGCAGTGTGGGCAGGTGCCAAATCCTGCTGGAAAATGAAATCAGCATCTTTAAAAAGCTGGTCAGCAGAAGGAAGCATGAAGTGCTCCAAAATTTCTTGGTAAACGGGTGCAGTGACTTTGGTTTTCAAAAAACATAATGGACCAAGACCAGCAGATGACATTGCACCCCAAATCATCACAGACTGTGGAAACTTAACACTGGACTTCAAGCAACTTGGGCTATGAGCTTCTCCACCCTTCCTCCAGACTCTAGGACCTTGGTTTCCAAATGAAATACAAAACTTGCTCTCATCTGAAAAGAGGACTTTGGACCACTGGGCAACAGTCCAGTTCTTCTTCTCCTTAGCCCAGGTAAGACGCCTCTGATGTTGTCTCTGGCTCAGGAGTGGCTTAACAAGAGGAATACGACAGCTGTAGCCTTGACACATCTGTGTGTGGTGGCTCTTGATGCCTTGACCCCAGCATCAGTCCATTCCTTGTGAAGTTCACCCAAATTCTTGAATCGATTTTGCTTGACAATCCTCATAAGGCTGTGGTTCTCTCGGTTGGTTGTGCATCTTTTTCTTCCCCACTTTTTCCTTCCACTCAACTTTCTGTTAACATGCTTGGATACAGCACTCTGTGAACAGCCAGCTTCTTTGGCAATGAATGTCTGTGGCTTACCCTCCTTGTGAAGGGTGTCAATGATTGTCTTCTGGACAACTGTCAGATCAGCAGTCTTCCCCATGATTGTGTAGCCTAGTGAACCAAACTGAGAGACCATTTTGAAGGCTCAGGAAACCTTTGCAGGTGTTTTGAGTTGATTAGCTGATTGGCATGTCACCATATTCTAATTTTTTGAGATAGTGAATTGGTGGGTTTTTGTTAAATGTGAGCCAAAATCATCACAATTAAAAGAACCAAAGACTTAAACTACTTCAGTCTGTGTGCATTGAATTTATTTAATACACGAGTTTCACAATTTGAGTTGAATTACTGAAATAAATGAACTTTTCCACGACATTCTAATTTATTGAGATGCACCTGTATATATATATATATATATATATATATATATATATATATATATATATATATGCAAAAAATTATGCAAAAAGTGCGTAAATATGATTTAACCCTTTTAGCTTGGATGGGCCTGTGAGGAAAAAAAAAGCAATTGTCAAAATATAGCTGCAAGCAGCGATTAACTGGGTTAAAGCATTTAAGATCCTTTAAGTACATATGTAACAGATATTAAGTATTAATTAGACAGTCTGTTTGCAACTAAAACAATGTTAAAGTGCCTTAATTTTCAGAAACGTCAGGTTAGGTAGCACAGAGATATGGTATTTTTTACATTTCTGACTGTTATAGCGCCACCAAGAGACAGAGGTACCCAATTTTTTTCATGTGTCTTCAGAATTACCTCCTACATAAGTGTTTTAAATTTGGTGATGATATCTCATAGACCTTGATGGCACCTTGGACAAAGACACTGCATGCAAAATTTCAAGTCGATCGGACCAACAGTTCTGTAGTTAGAGCCATTTTTAGTTTTTTATTATTATAGCGCCACCAAGAGGCAGAGGTGTGCAATTTTGTGAGTCTCATCAGAATGACCCCATACATACGTGTACCAAATTTGGTGATAATATCTCAATCCATTCAAATGTTATAACCATTTTAGTAAAAGTGGCCACGCCCACTACGCACAGTTTGGCGTACAGTTTGACAATAAATCATAAGTTCAAAATTCCATCGATAAATTTTCTTATTGTGACTCTGCTGAATCTTTCTGCACTGATTTGGTTCCGATCGGGTGAACAGCCTAGACAAGTTAGTTTTGAATTTTTTTCCACTACACAGCCACCTATGGGCCGATCAGGCTGATTCCATGCGTATGGCTAGCCAGCTGGAGTACTACATCCTTGAAAGTTTTAAGTCTCTAGGCCTTACGGTTTGGTCTGCACTATCAGTTTTAGGGCAGAAAAATAATAATAATAATAAAAATCCTTATGAACAGAACTGAACAGATGATTTGAAATTTGCAGACAAATCAGAAGTGTTCCAGTTTGATCATTTATTTTTTTTTAAAAATACACCTGTAAATTCTGTAATCAGTAAAAACATCAATCTCATCAAATAGTCATGTGTCATATGTTGTTGGAAAGCTCTCAAAGAGTAGAATACAACCAGCCCATTGTTATTTATTTTTTTACTAAAGAAAAAATATAGCAAGTAATAGCTAAGTATATGTCTTTGACAATTACTGTATGTTGGTGTTGCTTATATGCCCCGTTTTCACTTATAACGTCATGAAAAATAAACGGAACATCAAATATCATATACCATTACTTAGAGGAGGTGATTATCTTTCAAACGAGTTCACACACAAGGTAATCAGATGTATAGATCATTAGATAATCCACATGAAGCACAATGTTACATATGGCCACCAGAAGATGGCGCCAAATACATGACACAGACTCAATGATGACTCAAATGACACAGAATGAAACTCATTCCGTGAAATCTCATTACTAAAATCATGTCTGCATGCTATGCAAACATTTAGTCATTGTTGTGTTTGCATGTGTAATTAGTTCTTATATACAATTATTATGTTTTATTTGTTTGGAGACGTTTTTGGACACTATGATACATTATTTTTGTAATGCTATAACTTTTGATTGCTTTATCGTATCAACACAAACTTTTTTCTCAGATATAGTTGACATGATTGGGAAAAAACAAAAGTAGTTTTTCAGAGCCACCTTATTTACATCCAGAAATATATAATGTCAAATCATAAAAATAAGCAAAAAGTACGTTTTTGGCTCAAGTTTTGTGTGTGTGTGAGCGTGCGTATGTGTGTGTGATTTCCAGCAGTTTCTTAGGCTGAGAGTCTTGGAATGTATCATAATCTATATCATTAAAAAATCTGAAAAGTTTTCTTTACAATGATACCAAACACTCGTTTGTTTGTTTGTTTGTTTGTTTTTTTCAAGTTGTAAGCCTTTAATTTTGGGTGAAACAGGAAACCATTAAAACACCTTCAGAGCTTAAAGGGTTAATTGTGTGTTTTTATGATACATAAAATGTTAGCTATGTAATTAGCCTTAAGACAAAGGATTTGGCCATTTTATTTCAAAAAGTAAGACAATTAATTTCCCTCAGCATCATTTCCATAAATCACAATGCAGAATTTGAGATGTGCTGGAAATGATGAAATGGAAATGGTGGGAATTTTTATGACAAAAATGACACAAATCTCCTGTGATGCATGAACACATTGTTGGACATAGTTAGAAGACAAATAAAAAAAAGTATGCACTGTATACTGTCTCAGGGACTGTCATGATGTGGTGTGACGTATTTAACAGAGTGCTTTATTGCCATCTAGAGGCCAGATTTATGGAACAAATCCATTTTCTTTCCATTTAATTGCCTCCCAGAACATTTATGGGGGGGAAAAATCTCATTTTTTAAAACTACTTCTCTCTAAAACCATTAAAGACGTTAAAGCCAGTGTTTCTATGATCTTTTTGAAATACATTTAAACAAAGTATTTTACCACCACTAAGGGGTCCACTGTTACAATTCCAAGCAAATGGAAAAACTGCCTCGTTTAAAACAGATAATATTGTCTAATAATAATGGGTGATAGATAGGATAGATCGGATGAATTCTCACTCTTCTGTTAAATGCTTCTCTTTTGATTTGGCTTCACTGATCTTCTCCTGTCTCTTCTTGTCCATTTTCTTCTTCAGCTCTTTCTTTTCTCTGTAAATACAGACAGAACAGGGAGGTTGAAGATACATGACCTGATTAATTATTAAAGAAAGTCATGACATATGTAACAGACTCACTTTTCACACAGTTCCTTGAGTTTCTTCATTTGGTTGCACTGGCTTTCGTCTGCGATGACGGTCAACTTCTCGATCACCTACAAATGCAGCATTACATTGGTAAATCATCAGAACTATGCTGCTATGTAAACTTCCATGCATTTGTGATGATATTCTGTAAGGATGCTCAGGAGACTCCAGATGTCTGATTTCACTCATTCCAGTTTCCATGCGCCCAACACGGTTTAATTACTGAATTCCCACCGAGGGGCGGATTGTAAAATTATCTAATCAAAGTGTTTAGGGGAAGTGCTCAACTTACCTAACTATGAAAATCATTTGGAGTCTTATTAGTCAATAAGAACCGGTTGTTGATTCTCAACTCTCAGCTCACCTGTTTGATGTGTTCTTTCTTCAGATATTTCTCGCTGTAATATTGTTCCTGTCGCAGGTTCAGCAGCTGTTGTTGTTGCTGTTCTTTGAGTTCTGACAGTTTCTGTCCGCTCTCTTGATCCAAGTTCGCCAGTTCCTGCTTGAAGAACGACGGCCCGTGCTCCGGACTGGACGACAAACACCTGATGATAAATATGAGACACCTGTTCACTATCACATTTTGCCAAGCTGAAAAATGCTGCCTTCAATTCATGTCGGAATGAACGTCAGCAATGGACAACTGACTTTCTGGCATAAAGGCGTGTCAATTACAATGGTGGAAGCTAATTGGTATTGGTCATAAGTTTTCATTTTTAATGTTATCTGTACAGCTTTGGGGCACAGAGTCAGAATATTTTGTATGCAAAAAGCTACTATATCTACAGATCTGGGAACAGTTCTAAGATATAGTCTAATATATGTTCACAATAAAAATAAATATCAACATCATTACAGCTTTTTTGTCATGATTTACACCTAGCAGGAAATTCTGAAAAAAATACAGGTAACTTGAGACAAAAAAAAGGTAAACTTAAAAGTGCTTTAAAAATTGGTCCATAACAGACAGAATAAATCAGACTGATAGCAAGTACTGCACTCGACAAAAAAATGTGGCTTATTTTTAAGATTTATGCATTTCAGTTTCAGAACTATGGAAGCCTTTTTTTTTTTTTTTTTTACTCTGAATTGTTTTTCCTTCTCAATAGGTAGTAACACATGGTCATTTTTTTTCTTGCTAGCTAACAATTAGCATGTTGTATCAACCTCGGCCACAAGGTGACACTATCAGTAAGCATGAAATCTTATGCCTACGTTATTTTCGTAATTTTGACTTAATTCTTGAAATCATAGATTGTTTTGCATACAGGAAGACTTCCATACATAAGAAAATTCCATCAAACTGAATTGTGTAATTTTAACAAAATTAAATTAATACAACTTAAAATATTATTATTATTTCTGTTTTTTTATGTTAAAGATTACTCAATTCAATTTGGTTGACACTTTAACCTTGTGCGGCCCCGCGTCCACATGCGTGGACGTTGTATTTTGGCTTCACTATACGCAACGCATAATTGAATTTCATTTAAACCAAATGATCTCAGTTCAGGAGACTCTGTGCTGTTAGTAAAGGGTTAAACTTTCGACGAACGGAGTCATGTGACAAAACAACATGGTGTCAATGACTGTTAAACACAATGACCACATTCGTGGACTGTAGGCTCAGTTTCAGTTAAAATATCCTATATTTACTGTGCATTATCAAATTGAGAATCAGTGGGTTCATCCAAAAACTGGATAATGTTGCTTTCAGAGGCTTTATATGGAGTTAGGATGAAAATAAGGTGCATTTCAAACTGTTCTGAGACCAGTGCAGACAGACAGCACACTGGAGGTTAAGTCATTCACTAAATAGGGAGCAAGGGAGCATCCTATAGCTCTCTATGCAGTTAAGTGCATTCACGCCTAAAATCAGATTAAAAGTTCAGTTTCAGGCTGCAGATGATGTTTGGATCACTCAACATGTTTGACAGACATGTGACAATGATAATCAGTACATAGATTCAGAATTTATAATGTATCATTTTTTTTTAACATGGTTGACAGTGATTGGATGATGCTGGACATTACTTTGAATCAGAATTAATTATGCTAATTTCTGATGTAATGTCTGTAACGTCTCAAAAACATGAATAATCAACACTCCTGAAAACATAAGAAACTATTTGATGAAAATAATCTGACTTTCTATAGCTTAGTGTTATTTAAAATGTCACAACTTAGTCTCCATGTCCACATATATGGACATACATTTTTAGGAAAACTATTTGTAATTTTTTTTTTTTTGCCTATTTCATAGGGTCTACTAATTACAAATCAAAAAGGGGAATTGTGTTGTCCAATGTTGTCCAACATTGTCCACATTAAAGTTGCCCAACATGTACATTTTTGTTTGATATCATTTCAGCATAATTTTGATTTCCCTACTCTTAAGGAACATTCCAGGAGAACTTGAAGGCAGCCAAAGGCTGGACAGGAAGTAAAGAAGCCAAGGAAGTCTACATACCTCCTCTTACCGTCTCGTTTGGCAGATTTCAGCAGGACGGCTCGTTTGCGAAGGTGATCGTGCTGGAACTCGTTGTATTTGGCCGTGTGCTCCTTGATCATTTCAGTGGTCTTCTTGTGATGTTTCTTCATTAGATCTTTCATCTCTTTATAGTGTCTCCTCTGTTCCCGTACAAACATCTTCTGCTGCTTGAGTTCCTCGATGGTTTGAGCCTCCATCTCTGAGAAGGAAATAGACAGAGATTTTAAGGACTCTAGAAAGTAAATTATTATATAACCTCCTCAATATTTAATGACGTTTCCTGAAACTCATGTCCATGGATTTGCTAAAGCAGTACATCAGAAATGTTAATAATTTATTGTGGCCCTTAAAAATGATTTAAACTCAGTGATTGCGTAATAAAACTCACCTCACCTGCAGGTCTTCAATATACAAGATTATGTTTTGAAATAGTTGAAATGGACATGAATTTCAGCCTTTCTTAGAGCAGAATATTAAATATTTATTTTATAGTGTAGAATTTATATGTGTGTGTGTGTGTGTGTGTGTGTGTGTGTGTGTGGAGAGAGAGAGAGAGAGAGAGAGAGAGAGTGTCTGTGTGTGTGTGAGTGTGTGTGTGTGTGTAAGTGTGTGTGTGTGTATCTGCGTGTGTGCATGTGTGTGTGTGTGTGTGTGTGTGTGTGTGTGTGTGTGTGTGTGTGTGTGTGTGCGTGTGTGTGTGTTTGGGCAGGTTTGGGTGGTTTACGAGTAATTACAAGGGTATTATGCTATAAATATGGTTTATGGGGACATTTGTAGTGTCCCCATAATTCAAATCGCTTAAATCGCTTTTTATTTATTTATTTTTTTATGTAAAATGCAGAAAGTTTTTTGTGAGGGTTAGGTTTAGGGGTAGGGTTAGGGTTAGGGGATAGGATCTATAGTTTGTACAGTATAAAAATCATTATGTCTATGGAGAGTCCTCATAATGATAGCTACACCAACATGTGTGTGTGTTTGTGGGTGTGTGTATGTATGTGTGTGTGTTTGTGTCTCTCTGTGCGTGTGTGTGCGTGTGTTAATAGTAATATATTAATTTCTTCTTCACTTTATGTCAGAACTTTTTTTTAAATGTATTAAATAAATAATAATAATAATAATAATAATAATAATAAAAAAACGGAAATAAATAAATAAATAAATAAAAATACAGACTTTTGTCTCTTTGGACTGTGGTCTCAAACTTTAGGACCCCATGTATATATTAAAATAAATAAAATACATTTATTTTACATATCTAGCCAATTATATAGAACAAACAAACCATGGCATTAAATCACTAATATAATAATTTCAAATTATTATATCACTGCATTAAAATTACTCTTTCAAGGTTTGGACTATTGTTCTTTTTTTATTTAATGAACACCAACATTATGCATATTTGTTAAATTATAATTATTGAACATTATAAATATACATATATATATACCGGTCAAAAGTTTTGAAACACTTGACTGAAATGTTTCTCATGATCTTAAAAATCTTTTGATCTGAAGGCGTATGCTTAAAATGTTTGAAATTTGTTTTGTAGACAAAAATATAATTGTGCCACCATATTAATTTATTTCATTATAAAACTAAAATTTAATTAAAAAAAATGTATGACTTGGACCAAATAATAAAGAAAAGCAGCCAATAAGTGCCCAACATAGATGGGAACTCCTTCAGTACTGTTTAAAAAGAATCCCAGGGTGATACCTCAAGAAGTTGGTTGAGAAAATATCAAGAGTACATGTCTGCAGATTCTAGGCAAAGGGTGACTACTTTGAAGATGCTAAAATATAACAAAGTTTTTATTTATTTATTTATTTGTTTGTTTGTTTAGTCACAACATAATTCCCATAGTTCCATTTATGTTATTCCATAGTTTTTATGACTTTACTATTATTCTAAAATGTGAAAAAAATTATAATAAAGAATGAGTGTTTCAAAACTTTTGACCGGTAGTGTAGACATATATATATATATATATATATTGTCGATGTACAGCCTTGCTTCCCTCAATAAAACTATAAAGTTGGGGGGGTTTTTACAAGTAAATTTGAATTTATCAGAAATATAATAAGATTAACCCTCCCTTGGTCTTATGGGTCAATTTGACCCTTTTGAATTTTTAACACAGATTTACATCAACTTAACTAATTTTTCAGCCTGAAACTTCATGACATCCTCCACAGAGAAGATCTGAACCTGGCAAAGTAATTTTTTTTACATTTCATGTATTTATAAACCAAGCTACAAACAATCCCCTACATAGTCCTTAAGGGTCAAATTTACCCTTTTATGTTCAGTTTCAAAAGCTTATAATACAGGCTCTGTTTGCTCTATCTCTCTACTTTTGGTCTTAAATCGTTCGTCTAGGTGCCAGCTAACACTAGAAAAATAATGTTTCTCTATCACCTTCTATTCCAATATACAGACCTGAAAGGCAGGGGACGCTTAACACAGCTTCAAAAATCTTGTTAAAAACGTCTTAAAAGCTTGTAATAAAAGCTCTGTTTGCTCGATCTCACTACTTTTAGTCTTAGATCATTCCACTAGATGGCAGCAAACACTAAAAAAATAAATACATTTCTATCACTTTCTATCACAACATACAGATCTGAAAAGCAGCGGGTGCCCCAACGTGGTTTGTGACTGTACCCATAGACATCCAGTCTTTTTTGGAAGCCCTGCCCTTTCCCCATGTTTTGTAGAATATCTCAGCCTCTGAATGGACTACAAATGTGATCTTGGTTTCATTTGAAAGCTAAGAACCTCCGGTTTGCAATTATGTATAACATTTTATCATCTATATTCAGTAACATATTACAATATGTTCAATAACAATGATTTGTTTTTAATAAATTTTTTGGTGAACTGCATTTTTGTGTTTGCATTTGTGTCTGTTGTCAGTGAGTGTTTGTGGGTGTCTGTGTGTATGTACTTATGTGCTGTGTGTGTGTGTGTGTGTGTGTGTGTGTGTGTGTGGAGGGGTGTGTGTTAGTGAAATTTTTAGTATGACAGTTCATGTAATAACATTTTGACCTTTTCTACAATTTTATGGTGAGTCTTCTCAAAAAAGACTGGATGTCTATGGGCGGAGTTGGGGCTCCCCCGTGATAGAAGGTGATAGTGAAAAAAATATTTTTTGTAGTGTTAGCTGGCACCTAGACGAACGATTTAAGACCAAAAGTAGGGCGATAGAACAAACAGAGCCTTAATTACAAGCTTTTGAAACTTTTTTAAACAAGTTTTTTTAAGCTGTGCTGGAGCGTCCCCTTCCTCTCAGGTCTCTATATTGGAATAGAAGGTGATAGAGAAAAAAATATTTTTTGTAGTGTTAACTGGCACCTCGATGAACGATTTAAGACCAAAAGTAGGGAGATAGAACAAACAGAGCCTTAATTACAAGCTTTTGAAACTTTTTTAAACAAGTTTTTTGAAGCTGTGCTGGAGCGTCCCCTTCCTCTCAGGTCTCTATATTGGAATAGAAGGTGATAGAGAAAAAAATATTTTTTGTAGTGTTAACTGGCACCTCGATGAACGATTTAAGACCAAAAGTAGGGAGATAGAACAAACAGAGCCTTAATTACAAGCTTTTGAAATTAAACTTAAAAAAGGGTCAATTTGACCCTCTAGGTTCAAAGTAGGGACTTGATCGTTAAGACCCAGGAAGGGTAAATTAAATATAACTACTGTTCTAATAGCTAACAAAATGACAACAGTTACTGACCAGTGAGGACGCTGTGGATAAGATCTTCAGTCTTCGTGGCTGGTTTCGTTGAGCCTGAAAAAGCTCAACAGATATAATGTATGCATATCCTATTACATTACACACATTTCTGCCCTGTATTAATTCATAGACGTTACATATCTGTTTAAAGTTAAATGCGAGAGATGTGGAGATATTATTAAAGATATGTGAGTTTATCACCTGTAGACTGCGGCTGTGCATTGATCTGCGAGGCGGGTTTAGGAGCCGCACTGGGTGTGTGACTCAGTCCGTTCTCTACCGGGGCGGGTTTGGGTTCACTTTTCACCTCTGAGGGGTGTTCAACACCCGGTTCTGCCTGAAGAACATGAAACCTTCACTAGTCATGACCAAAACCTCTGTGACTTTTTAAAACTTTGCACATTAAACTAGAATAGGAGATTTAGAATAAGACAGAAGTTGAGATTTATTTACCTCTTTAGTGTCTTTCTCTTCTTCTCCTTCTTCTAGCGTGAGAGCGGCGAGCTGTTTGGATCTCTGCTCCATCAAGTTCACGTATCTGATGGGGTTGGAGAGCGCTTCAATCACATCTGTTTACCAGAGAAACATACTGTCAGTCATGTCAAACACAGCATATTAATGTTAAAAACACAAAACAGGCCCGGATCAGACAGGTTCATTTACAATAAAACTCAAATCCAAGTTTCAAATTATAATAATTTATATGTATTTTCTGCATCATACATCTGTCTCTTAAGGGATGGTATAACAGGATAAAGTGACGATTTCGGTTGGATTTTACAAATTTTGACTTGCCACAATATTTTGCAACTTCCAAACCCATGGTCTGAAATGAACTTTTTAGCCCACCAGCCAAGGTGGCTGGTAGATGAAAAAATGTACCAGCCAGTCAGATTTCTTACAGATTTCATTTAAAAAAAATACATAAAATGAACTGAATTGTATTGTTTTATCATTTATGAAATATTGAATCGCCAGATAATTAGTTTACAACATAATATTGTATTATATTAATCAAATGAGGTGGTGTTATTCAGAACCTCACAGCACAACCCAAAATACAACACTGGAGTTATTTTTGTAAAATAAAGTGCTGCATAACAGTTGTGAGATATTGCTTAAATATTATACAATTACTATTGATTTATTATTATTAGTAGTAGTAGTATTACAGTGAATATTACTTATATATACAGTAGTGATATATCTCGGTCGTACTTTTTTCTATTTAAATTGAGCTTTTATTTTGAAGCCTTTTCTGTTTTTGTGTGTTTTAACGGAAGTTTTCACCTCCGGAAAAGCTGGTCGCTACGTGACTCAAAGTGATTATTAAACTGCAAACGACTGCTATTTAATTAAATATATATGTAGTCTATATGAAGTGAATTAGTGCTCAGCTCGCGGTCATCTGCTACAAACAGAGCGCGCGAGTGTGAGCCAAGGAGCTCGGCGTCAGCACAACACTGGATCCACACATTACAGGAGCTATATATATATATATATGTCCGAAAACACTTTTTCCAATGTAATAAAAATGGTTTCCTTTATCTGAGCAGTACAAGGCTTGGTGACTTTTCCTCCACTTCCCATCTGAACATACACACAAAATATTGATTTGATATGTCTAAGTGGTCATTAATAAAATTAAACCTTTACTATCCAAATGCATAACTTGTGATAAAATTTAGAATTACTACACAATAGTTGGCTGCATAGAGATCTGCTGCCATCTACTGGCTATTACTGTCATACCATGATTTTATGTTATTTTTCTTTTTTCACTAGATGGCAGCAATCTGCCCCCAATATGTGACACATTCTCACATTTTCTTCATGTTTCAACATATAGAAGTGTAGGTTTTTACTGTAGTGAAATTACATAAATGTGCTTATTTGCATATGCAAATAGGTGGTGAAATTGAGCAATGTATATGAAAATAAGATCTGAAAAACATAAAATCCATAAAAGTGCATAATTGTATTGCTTTTACTACAGGTAAGAAGAAATGTTATAATTTCTTAAAAAAAAAAAAAAAGTTACACCTGTACTGTTTCCAGTGAAAATTGAGTAAAGTATTCTTTATCATAATTTTTTTTTTAAAGGAAAAAAAATCATGTTAATTAACATGTAATTATTAATTAAATCCTACAATGATTAATTAAATATTAATCATAGTACACTTTCACACACAAATAAAACGTTTTTTTTCTGTGGGGTCTATATTATTTTGATATAATATGCAAATGAGGTGGTACATAATCTTCATATTTTGAAAGTTTAAATTGGTCAAGTCACAATATGTTTTTATGTGTACCACAATATGGAAAAGATTAACTCTAATAAAAGTAATGGAAAAATGGAAAGCCCATATTACCTGTAGCTCTTAATAACGCATCTTCATTATCTGTGCAAGAAATTCATTCAAATGGGAATTAAGATGCAAACACACGTGTGAAATGCTGTTAAGAAGGTCAGTGTTTGTTTGTCATCTGTGGTGTAACACTTTTTAAATAAAACACATCATGGCGAGGAGCATTATGGCCACTGAAGAAAGAAAAAACGACTGTGATGGTACCATGATACAGTGATGGTTTCAGATGGTAATATCATGGTATTTTGATCAGTGGTGAAATCTCAGGGCCAGCAAAGCCTTCTCTGCTGGCCTAACATGCCAAATAAATAAATATTTTTCATCCTTTCATTCTCAATCACCTTTTTGCCTATGTATTTTTAATCGCTTTCCACTCTTAATTAATCTACAAACAAATAGAGAAAAATGAAAAGTTTATCCAGTCAGAATTTATTCTTTGATGCTTACAAGCAAAGTGTGACAGCTGTTTCACAAATTACATGCCCAAAGCAGCGTGAGTCTGAGCTCCACCCCGCTAAGCCTTCAGAATTTCCACAGATTCCCTCAACAGTGCAAATGAATGAGCAACTAAAGACAGATTGTCAGATTCATCAGCCAATCAGATTGATTTATTTGTTCTTGGTGGGTGTGATCTTTAGGATATGTCCCGGTCAAGGCCTTCTAGCTGGCCTTGAGTGACACAATTACGCTTTAAGTGATGTAATTTGAAAGCGAAGAGCGTGAGATCTTGCTACTGTCATCAGCATTGAGAAAGAGATCCTTATGGATTTAAAAACACGAGATGTTCTGCATGACCGTGTGATTGCTTAATTTATTAAACAGGACAAGAGGACTGATTTTCACTTCAAGCAAATTGGTAAGTAATTTTTGCATTGTTATAGCAACATCAGGAGAAAGAATCAAGTGTAAATTAGGCTGCTGGAGCATTCAGTGTCGGATCAAGTTTTGAAAAGTAGTGCTACGTTCCATTCAACACGGAAAGTCGGATTTTCCCACTTCCTACTAGGAAAAGTGCAATGGAATGCATCTTGAAGTGCAGAAATTCTCAACTCCAATTTCGCCGAGATGCATCACACAAACATGTGGACACTCAGAGAGATATACAAAGTAAGTGATAAACATTCACTTTATTAAGTAATATCGATAAATGAGTTTGTTTCCATATTACATGATATTAAAGCTTGTTAAACAGATGCCTGCAGAAACAGCTGTATAAAACATTATAATCTCTTTTGATAATCATACACCTGAAGCACAAATGCACTAGTGGTGCAGTATTGTTTATCAGTTGGGTCGTTGGAGACATCTCTAATGAGAGTCAAACCCCTGCTAAGCTAACAGGAGCGTTGCAGTTCTGAATATCGGGGAATGGGATGCATTTATGGTCGGAGATATCAAGTAAGAATATCCCACATCCAACTTGCATGGAACGCAGCATAAACATGTACCCTGATGAAATGAAATTTATTGCAAGCAACATTTAAATCGCAAATATTATTAGATAGATTTTTCCAGGTATTATAGACCTCCTTGGTAGATTCATATGAAAAATTATGATTTTTGAATGTCTGTTCAGGAAACAGTCATGCTGCAGTTAAAATTAGGCTTGCTTGAGCATTAAGTGTTGTTTCAAGTTCTGGCTTTCGTGCGTGGACGTGTTTTTAAAATGTCAATTGGTATTATTAGTTAGCTGCGACATAATGTATGATGCCCAAAGGCATAGGGTGTCTTATTCAGTGTGAAACTGTGTTTTCTTAATGGCATGAATCACACTGAAGGCCTAGACTTTAAATGCATGGCCCGCCACTGATTTTGATATAATATACTATGGCACTGAATGATTATTTGAGTCATATTTCACCTAAAAATCAAAAAAGAAAAGAAAGAAATAAGCAATTATATTCTGAGAAGGACTGAGTGGTGAATATTATAAAATAGTTCATTTCTTACCGGCGAATGTATCGGGTACGTAATCCTTCACCTCAATATACACAAATATAGCAGGAAGAGTTAGCGCTTGATTCTTTTCATTTCTCAAACCAATGTAGCGGTAACCTGTGAGAAAACGTAATATTAGAAACTGTCGTTTTTATACAGTCAGAAAGCAACAAGTACAGTTTGCATTTTGCATTTTGCATTTTGTGAAGGAAATGGCAGTGTTTGCAAGGCAGCAGTAGAAGAGTGTGAAAGTTTATGGTAAGTTTAGTTTTAAGGCTTTGGGTCTGTCAATGAAATGTTGCATTATAGACACGTTGCCATTGTCTTTATAATCGGCACGCGACTTGTTTTCTGTCGGCTGTGCACAAGATTTTTTAAAAAATGTACGTGACATGGTGTCTAATAAACATGGCTCCTGCATGACATGATACAAAAACAAGATGGACATAAACCAATCATCAAACAATATAAAGATACTAGAGAGAGAGAGAGAGAGAGAGAGAGAGAGAGAGAGAGAGAGAAGGAAAACAAACATTACATTTCAAACTAAATGTGCATCACAAAGATAAAAGATAAAATAATAATCTATTCATGTTATAGTATAGATATTTTAACCAATTTCCATCTATGTGCACATTCCAAACTTTGGTTTCTATTCTTAAATGTTATTTTATCCATTTGGTATATTTACAAGATTGTTTCTCTCAGTCTTCGAAATGGTTGGGGCTCTGGTTGAAGCCAAGTTTCAATGTCGCTATTGTAATTAATCGAAAGGTAAATTGCTCTATTTTGTTATTCCAGAAGCTGAATAATTGTTTGGGATTCAGAACAAACCCTAAACAGAATGTGTGGGAAAGAAATCAATGCAGTGCTGCCTTGAAAACACTAAAAACAAGTCAGTTTCGCACCTGGTCGGATGGCTGACACTGGAATTATCCGATGACCGATAAATTTCCCACCCTCTTCAAACACAGCTATTCTCAGGGACGCAAGAGTGGGCAGAACAACCTGACAAATAAACAACATTATTTAATTCCTCTTCTCCAATGCTGTCAACATCTCCTACAATCTGATGTGTTATAACAGCACACCCAAAATATCCTTTACCTTTTTAAAGATGATAGGTTCCTCGTCCCACACAGGGTTGATGGCGTTGCCTTGGGACGTTTTTGTCTTAAAAGCTTTTCGTCTTGTGTCAACTGGAAGTCCAAACATGTCAATCTCCACATAAACTCCCACCTTCTTATCTGTCAGAAACTGTCCTGATATGATCTATTGGAAAAGACAACAAGATATCAATTACGACACAACATTTAAGACCTGAAACATAATCTATGTAAGTATGCAGACAAAAACGCAAATGCATGGATAATGTAGTGCAAGTGCGCAGTTGTACATACTCAATATGCGTTCTTGCGATATTTTCCAATCACTTTCATGCGATCCATCTCACAAAACCAAAAATGCGGATATACATAATATGTCTAACCTTTACTGATAATGTATTAGCTACGATCCCATCCACTGTGCTTTCTGTGAAGGGGTCGAAGTGTTTGTCCGGTCGTCTCATGAACTCGGGTTTGAGTCTGTAGCCGCTTTTCCCATTGTACTCGTACATGCCAAGGTTTAACTGCATGGACAGATCTGACAGAGAGAGAGAGAGAGAGAGAGAGAGAGAGAGAGAGAGATGACAAAACAAACTAAACAAAAGGAAATTAAAGTTGACATTTCATTTCACAGGTAGGCAAATAGTG
>NC_059360.1:46937500-46995000 GCF_019703515.2 Myxocyprinus asiaticus | reverse complement strand
TGCAGGTAAAGGATGCTCGACAAACTCGACTGGTGTCTTTGTGAGCTGTTCCAGGGCTTTTGTCTCCACAAACGAGGACATCTGATAACTGCGTTTGGTTTCTGAAAATGGAAAAATCTAGGTTTAAATGATATCTTTATTTTTATTAGATATAGGTCAGCTAACACATATGATTGTACTTACTTTTGGAAACCTCAAAGGAGTGGAATTTAGTGGGCTGGATGTAATTGACAAGCGTGGACATTTCTTCAGTGGCAAACGCTTCAGAACCCGCTGTACCCTATAGACCAAAAAAACGTCACTGCAACCCCAAAAGATTTCATGCATTATACAGTGACCTCTAAAAGTATTTAGACACTTAAATAATAATTCAAATGTGTGAATGTCAATGCATTTGATTAAAAAAAATATTAAATCAAATATCATCGTCTTGAATGCTGCTGGAGCTTTTCTCAGAACTACACTTTTCTGAGCCATTTTTGCTTTGACTTTTATCAACTGGTGTCAAGATGATTTTTAGTAGATATATGAATTCAGATGTAGAACATTGTTTAAAATGTTAAAACATTACACTCAATAAACAGTGATATTTTCCAGTGATATTGCCACAGCTCTGGGACAGTCGTAATTAAAAAAAATGTTTTTTTTAAAATAAATAAAATGACAGAAATCATTTTCACACAATGAATATTGAAAAGGCTTTTGTTTGTTTTTTCATAATTTTAAACATGTAATAATTCACATTTTTACAGTATAATGGGTTTCCATAGTTTTAATATTGGGTGTCTGGGTCTGGGACAAGGCTAAAATTGTCAAATATATACATAAAAAAAAACATTTGAAAAGTAACAAAAACAAATGAAGTTTTCAATTCAGTTTTAATTTTAACTTCATTTAACAAAAAATAAATAAATAAATAAATAAAATAGTTTGATGAAAATTTTACCCCCTTTTATTCTGCAAGCAGGCACAGTTATGGTCAATCAGCTAGGCCAATATATCAATTTACCACTAAAATATAAACATCTGTGAGTAAAAACCAGATTTACCTCATCCATGGACTTCTTACAATCATCATCATCGTCGTCTTCATCATCATCTTCATCAGCCTCCACCTCTGCAGACACTGAACCACAAAAACACAAAACAATCAAACTGATTAAATGAATCATATGTGTGTGTGTGTGTGTGTGTGTGTGTTAAAACACCTCATAAACTAACTTAAAATCACCAACAATAGAAGGAAACTTGCACGAACAAATCTGACCCATGTGTTTGTGTGAGTCATTTATTTTGAACAGCAAAACAGGACAAGAGTAGAGACCTCAAAGGGATATTTCTAACAAAAAAATGAAATAAATACTTTCATTTGCATTTGTTCCTCACACAAAACGTATCGTATGACTTCAGAACACTTGGAAAATAGCGCATGAGTCGTATGGGCTACTTTTATGGTGTGTTTTTGTGTCCTTTTTAAAGCTCAACAGCCCAGTTCTCATTCAGTTTAATGTGTGAACATTCTTCAAAAACATCTCCTTTTGCGTGCTGAGTGACTCCAGTCAGGTCTCCTAAGCAACCAAATTGGCCTGGTTGCTAGGGAGGGTAGAGTCACATGGGGTAACCTCTTCGTGATCGCTATAATGTGGTTCGCTCTCGGTGGGGCGCGTGGTGAGTTGTGCGTGGATGCCGCGGAGAATAGCGTGAAGCCTCCACACACGCTATGTCTCCACGGTAACGCACTCAACAAGCCACGTGATAAGATGCACGGATTTACAGTCTCAGACGCGGAGGCAACTGAGATTCGTCCTCCGCCACCAGGCTTGAGGCGAGTCACTACGCCACCACGAGGACTTAGATCGCATTGGGAATTGGGCATTCCACATTGGGGAGATATATACAGTGGTGTGAAAAAGTGTTTGCCCCCTTCCTGATTTCTTATTTTTTTGCATGTTTGTCACACTTCAATGTTTCAGATCATCAAACAAGTTTAAATATTAGTCAAAGATAACACAAGTAAACACAAAATGCAGTTTTTAAATGAAGGTTGTTATTATTAAGGGAAAACAAAATCCAAACCTACATGGCCCTGTGTGAAAAAGTGATTGCCCCCTAAACCTAATAACTGGTTGGGCCACCCTTAGCAGCAACAACTGCAATCAAGCGTTTGCGATAACTTGCAATGAGTCTTTTACAGCGCTGTGGAGGAATTTTGGCCCACTCATCTTTGCAGAATTGTTGTAATTCAGCCACATTGGAGGGTTTTCGAGCATGAACTGCCTTTTTAAGGTCATGCAACAGCATCTCAATAGGATTCAGGTCAGGACTTTGACTAGGCCACTCCAAAGTCTTCATTTTGTTTTTCTTCAGCCATTCAGAGGTGGACTTGCTGGTGTGTTTTGGATCATTGTCCTGCTGCAGAACCCAAGTTCGCTTCAGCTTGAGGTCACGAACAGATGGCCGGACATTCTCCTTCAGGATTTTTTGGTAGACAGCAGAATTCATGGTTCCATTTATCACAGCAAGTCTTCCAGGTCCTGAAGCAGCAAAACAGCCCCAGACCATCACACTACCACCACCATATTTTACTGTTGGTATGATGTTCTTTTTCTGAAATGCGGTGTTACTTTTACGCCAGATGTAATGGGACACACACCTTCCAAAAAGTTCAACTTCTGTCTCGTCAGTCCACAGAGTATTTTCCCAAAAGTCTTGGGAATCATCAAGATGTTTTCTGGCAAAAATGAGACGAGCCTTAATGTTCTTTTTGCTCAGCAGTGGTTTTCATCTTGGAACTCTGCCATGCAGGCCATTTTTGCCCAGTCTCTTTCTTATGGTGGAGTCATGAACACTGACCTTAACTGAGGCAAGTGAGGCCTGCAGTTCTTTGGATGTTGTTGTGGGGTCTTTTGTGACCTCTTGGATGAGTCGTCGCGGCGCTCTTGGGGTAATTTTGGTCAGCCGGCCACTCCTGGGAAGGTTCACCACTGTTCCATGTTTTCACCATTTGTGGATAATGGCTCTCACTGTGGTTCTCTGGAGTCCCAAAGCTTTAGAAATGGCTTTATAACCTTTTCCAGACTGATAGATCTCAATTACTTTCTTTCTCATTTGTTCCTGAATTTCTTTGGATCTCGGCATGATGTCTAGCTTTTGAAGATCTTTTGGTCTACTTCACTTTGTCAGGCAGGTCCTATTTAAGTGATTTCTTGATTGAGAACAGGTGTGGCAGTAATCAGGCCTGGGTGTGGCTAGAGAAATTGAACTCAGGTGTGATAAACCACAGTTAAGTTATGTTTTAACAGGTGGGGCAAACACTTTTTCACACAGGGCCATGTAGGTTTGGATTTTGTTTTCCCTTAATAATAACAACCTTCATTTAAAAACTTCATTATGTGTTTACTTGTGTTATCTTTGACTAATATTTAAACTTGTTTGATGATCTGAAACATTTAAGTGTGACAAACATGCAAAAAAATAAGAAATCAGGATGGGGGCAAACACTTTTTCACACCACTGTATATATATATATATAAAAAACATCTCCCTTTGTGTTCCACAGAAGAATGAAAGTCAAGTCAGGTTTGGAAAAATATGAAGGTGACAAAATAGCAACGAATGTTTTGCATAAAACTATAAAAACTTTGATAATATCCATTTGTGCTTTATGAATCATATTTAGTTTATTCTGACACCATATGCATTTACTTGATAATTGGGCCATCTCTTCAGTTTGTGAATAACTCACAGAGCAGCTGTGAATCTTTAGAAATCAAGTATGATTTCTGAAGTGATTTGGAGTCATGGATCTCTTACAGGTGGATGTTTGAGGAATCTACATCGTGCTGAGAAACCAGCTGTTCAACATCAGCTCTCTGCCTGAATGCTGTCTGGAGTCAACCTTTAAAAACCGTTCGCATAATCTGCTGCTCACAATGCCTCCATAACACACAAACACGGGCGGCTGGGTGTTTGTCTCTGACCTGCAGAGTGTCTAAATGTCAGGCGCATTTCTCTCCACAAGCGTCTGTACATAGACACCAGCTAATGGATATGAGAACTACGACAGAACGGTGTCATAACTGAGAAAGTTGAAGAGTTGATGGTTGTCGTTTGTGTTTGTCCCCTGCAATCTTACTTTCTTTCGTTGTGCTAAACATATAAGTAAGCACATTTTTTACACTCTAAAATGTTTTAATGCAACCATAATATTTGCTCCCTATCTGTGTTATTGTCATGTTTTCAACTAAAAATATCTAAACATTCTTAAAAAAAAGATGCATTTACTTGAACTTGTTTTCAGAGAAATCTAACAAAATTCAGTGAACTTTATGCGTAAATGTTTGTTTGTGAAAAAAATAAAAAAATATTGCATAAGAAAATATTTTTGCTATGTAATTGCAATGACAATTAAGCTGTAAAAAAGGTCATTTAGAAATTGTAATGTTATTATTACATCACAATCTTGAGCTCATTAACATATGACCGGCGGGTTCAAAGGGGTGCGAAAAATGTTTACGCTTAAAACGTTAAAGTCTCCATATACAAATCAAGCCTATGAGGTATCATTTGAAAGCTTAGAATCTGAAGTTTTCAGAGATAACCATCACGTTTGCATTTATGTTACTTAAAATAACAAAATAAGGCCTAAAATAATTTGCATTGAAAATTAGCGCCCTCTAGAGGTAATGGGGTAGAAATATTTATATGAAAATAAAAGTCCTTCATATAGCATCTAAATGGACAAGTCATATATCTATTGAAAGCTCTCACTCTCAGGAATGTGACTTTTCAGTTTATTTTGATGCCCTAATACAACAGTTCGAAAGATTTTCAAAAGAATCACAAAGTGAAATATGATTTCTGAAGGTCATCAAATACAAATGTCTCCAATTTATGCTCCAATAACTGCTGCTGTAAGCCCCAAATAGCCAAAAACCTAATATCTGCTTTAATTTTTAGGGAATTCTCTAAACAATTAGCCATTGATTACTTGTCTGTGAGCTTGTTTGGCTGAATAATCCAATGTTATATATTAGATGTCTATAACAAAATATGCCATCCAGAAGGAAAAGCATGCAAAACAAATCATCATAAAAATATGTTTTCGATATATCGAAAACTATATATCATTGCAAAGGAGAGACACCTAGATTGAGCTTCTAGTCCACTCAGAGGCCGAGATATTCAATGAAACAATGAGGGTGGTGCTTGAACTGAAAATTAGACTGAATGTCTATGGACGAGCACATCTGTGATGGATAAAATACGTTAGAGCGCCACCTACATTTCAGATCTGTATATTGTGATGAAATGTGATAGAGAAAAAAAAGATTCTAGTTTTTACTGTCATCTAGTGGAATAAAATGAGACTTTTCAAAGTGAGGTAGAGTGAACAGAACCAGAATTACATGTTTACAAAAAACAATTGTTTTAATTTATTTTTATTTTTTCTAAAAAACTTTGTTTGTCATAAGATTATAAACACATACAATATGATTTATGAATAATTGGAGTCCTTTTTTTTATTATTATTTGGGCAGTTCTCTGAAAAATTAGACACATTTTTTGCAATTATTCCACAGTAATTTTAGAGTGAAGAATTGCGGGCGGCAGCCAAAAAAAATGCGTTTAAGGGGTTAATAAAGGATGAGTAGGTGTGTCCAAACTATTAAGTGGTAAAAATGATAAAAGTGTAGAATATGACTCGTTTAATACCTGCAGGTCCAGCACTGGGTGAGGATGGCTCAAATACGCTGGACGAGTCGCTGTTGGACGCTTGCTCGGTAAGTTTTTTCTTCGTACTGCCATCTGACGGTTTGGGGTGGGATTTCTTGTTCTTAATGAGGATTTTTCCCATGAGCTCTTGTGGGCTCGGCAGAGGAACACCAGGCTCCAGCTACAAAAACACAACACAATCTGTGATGAGACACAAGCTTGACCCAAACTGATGCAACTGTCCATGAACATGAGGGTCTTTCTTCAACTAAATGCACCAGCGGTTGATTTTTATTACATTTGATTTTGTATAACTAAGAGATTTCAACTACTTTTCTTGTCGTAATATGAGTCACCTTAAAACATATACATATTATACTTTCAAATGCTTTTTATGTTTAGATTTGATTGCTTTACCCTATTGTTTTTTGTTGTAACAGACCAAAACTTTCAATCACAAAATATGAAATTCCATCATAAAAAATTAAATATTAAATAAATAATAATAATAATAAAGTTAATAAAGTTTAAAAATTTAAAAATGATTACATTTTTTAAACTATTATAATTAAATAGAGACTGAAATAAACTATCCTTTTCAATATAAATTGTGTGAAAATTATTTCTATAAATTTTTCAAACAATTTTGCCCCAAAGAACGTTTTTATAAAGTTAGTGTACTTGTTACCAAAAGGACAAAAGTGTCAGTGACGAGCATACTTGAGATGAAATATGAGACAAGTGATGTTTGAACAAAACAAAGAAAAATTAAGGGAAATATCACTTGTATACAGAATATTTCCAATCGTCCTTTCCAATCCAATCCCATTAATTTTGCCAAATTATGCAAAAAGTGAGAAAATATTTTTTAATTGTGTATTTAATTTAGGATACATTCAAATTGGTCTGCCATTTTAATAAAATAAAAAAAATGTCATTTTCACCAAAGAATGGATGATGATTTTAAAACCTGGTGGAAATTACATTTATTCATGACATTTCAGGGGGTGAAATGGCATAATTCTCCAGTGATGCATGTATATCCTCTTTGGACATTGTTAATAAACACATTTATTAAAAAAACAATTATTTAAGTTTGAAAAGTGTGTTTAAAAGGGAGATTAGTTTATCTTCTAAAAGTCTGCAGGACCAAAAGGTCTCAGTTGTAGAAACGCCCATATATGAATTCCGAAATAATAAACTTACAGGATATTTCTCAAGTGGCTCCGTCAAAAGTGCATCCCCAAATATCGATCTGCAATATTCTGCCATCTTGGCTTGCTGTTTGGGACTGTGATTCAAAATAAACAATAATACCTGTCATTAAACCGCCATCCTCATAATAACAATCAATAAAATAAATTGTGTCTTGTGACATTTGCATACACCTTATTCCTGGAAAACTACACTTATATTTATAATTTGAAATTCCATAATATATTTTATAAATTATAAATGAAATTCTCTGACTGCGCGCACATCATGTCATCTTTGATTTCATGCAGAAAATAAAGCGAGCGTTCAAGCTGCCGCTGAGCATTAAATCTATCAAGAGAACAATGATGACTGCAAACAAATTATGCATTTCAGAGACGGCTGTAATCGTTCTAGTCCTTGTTGCCATAGTTGCAGGCAGCCCTGAGGAGCAAAAGTACCAGTGGCTGCGGGAGGCGTGCGGATACACTTACGAGTCCACATGATTCTCAAAGGACAGGATGACGGGGAAAGGAGACGTTTTAAAAGCGCACCCTGCGATGGCTTCAATCACTTCCTGGAAAAGAAGAACAGATTGCAAATGAAACTGGTTTAATTAAATAATCTGAGCTGCTGGCAAATCAAAGGAATGAAGTATTTGAATAAAGTTTAATATTGTTCCAATATATTTTATAATGCAATTAGAATTGCAAATTCAGAGCTAATTCAGAGCTAATCCAATGGGGTTACATATTTTGTTGTATTATACTACTACTACTTATACACTTACAATTTTGTCGATAATACTATGTACTCTTAATAACTATAAGATGAAAATAAAATGAAAACTAAACTAAACAAATTGAATCAATGCAAACAAAAGTGAATGATAAAAAATGAAAACTAAAAACAAAAACAAATGGAAATGAAGCAAACAAAAATGAGATATGAAAACAAAATTAAAACTAAACAAAACAAAAACAAATAGTAACAAAGTGAAAAAAGCGAAAGAAAATAAAATGGAAACAAAACGAAATGAAAACAAAGCAAAGAAATGCGAAATATGTAGAAATGAAAACTAAACCAATAGAAAACAAATGGAAACAAAGAAAACAAAAGTGAAATTTAAAAAAAATGAAATGAAACCAACCAGAAAAAAGTGAAACAAAGCTAACAAAAACAAATTAAAAGGAGGCAAACAAAAGTGAAAGATGAAAACAAAATGAAAACGAAACAAAACAAAAACAAATGGTAACAAAGTGAACAAAAGCGAAAGATGAAAATAAACTGAAAACAAAACAAAGTGAAAATGAGGCAAACAAAAGTGAAAGATGAAAACAAAATGAAAATGAAACAAAACAAAACAAAAACAAATGGTAACAAAGCGAACAAAAGCGAAAGATGAAAATAAACTGAAAGCAAAACAAAGTGAAAATGAAGCGAACAAAAGTGAAAGATGAAAACATAATGAAAACGAAACAAAACAAAACAAAAACAAATGGTAACAAAGCGAACAAAAGTGAAAGATGAAAACAAAATGAAAACGAAACAACACAAAACAAAAACAAATGGTAACAAAGCGAACAAAAGTGAAAGATGAACATGAAATGGAAACAAAACAAAATGAAAACAAAGCAAACAAAAGCAAAAGATGAAGAAAATGAAAACTAAACCAATCGAAAACAAATGGTAACAAAGCGAACAAAAGCGAAAGATGAAAACAAACTGAAAACAAAACAAAGTGAAAACAAGTGAAAATGAAGCAAACAAAAGTGAAAGATAAACATGAAATGGAAACAAATTGAATCAAAGCAAACAAAAGTGAATAATAAAAAATTAAAACTAAAAACAAAAACAAATGGAAATGAAGCAAACAAAAGTGAGACATGAAAACAAAATGAAACCTAAACAATACAAAATCAAATGGTAACGAAGCGAGAAAAAATAAACTAAAGAAAATTAAATGGAAACAAAACAAAATTAAAACAAATGAAATCTAAACAAAACAAAAACTAATAGTAACAAAGTGAAAAAAGCTAAATAAAATGGAAACAAAACAAAATGAAAACAAAGCAAAGAAATGCAAAAGATGTAGAAATTAAAACTAAACCAATTGAAAACAAATGGAAACAAAGCTAACAAAACTAAAAGGTGAAAGCAAAATGAAAATTAAACAAACAAAAACAAATTAAAATGAGGCAAACAAAAGCGAAAGATGAAAATAAACTGAAAACAAAACAAAGTGAACAAAAGTGAAAGATGAACATGAAATGGAAACAAAACAAAATGAAAACAAAGCAAACAAAAGCGAAAGATGAAGAAAATTAAAACTAAACCAATCGAAAACAAATGGAAACAAAGCTAACTAAAGCAAAAGATGAAAACAAACTGAAAATTAAACAAAACAAAAACAAATGAAAACGAAGCAAACAAAAGCGAAAGATTAAAATAAAATTAAGACAAAACAAAGTGAAAACAAATGAATATGAAGCGAACAAAAGCGAAAGATGAAAAAGAAACTAAACCAATTGAAAACAAATGGAAACAAAGCTAACATAAACAAAAGAGGGAAACAAAATTAATATTAAACGAAAACGAGCGGAAACGAAGCTAATAAAAGCTAAAAACTAAAATAAACTAAACTGTGTTGTAATTAGTAATGTTTTCCAAAAAACTGCCAGTGAAACAATACAAAGCACACTTTTTTATATTAGAGATAGATTTTCTGAGAACTAGCCTTAATATCTTAATACCTAAATTGCTTATGAGGTAAATTATTCCTGTTTTGAGGAAGTATAGAAATTTTAATGGAAAACAGGCAAATATACTGATTAATAATAGGCTTTTTGCAGTGTTTAAGCTTTAAATGGTGTTTTTTAATAAGTCTACAAGGTCTCTCACAGAAATGTCTCCAAAAGCAGAACATAAAATATAAAGCTAAAGCAGTACTTCACTGAAAGCACTTGTGAAATCTTAACCTAAACTCTCCTCAGCGTGTCATGGGCTGTGGAGGGTTTTGGTTCACCTTGAAGGAGATCTCAGAGGTCATGGTGAAGCCGTGAGTAATGACGGGTTCCTCCTCTGCAGTACGACCCTTCCAGCAGTCGAGCTCCACACAGCGACAGCCAGACAACAGCGTCTGCCGATACATCTCAACGGAGGAGTTACCTGCGAGCTGACCCGCTAACACACAGAGACACAAAAACACACCCATTTGCATTGTAGAAGGTAAGTATGTACTTTAGCAACTTTTGCACAGGAATGAGGGCCATTTGTACCACTCAATAATATATGAATGAATTTGTTTGTAATTGGTGTTGTGTTACCTGTGAGGTAGGTGTTGTGCGAGGAGTTGATGAAGTAATGAGACAAGGGGAATGTCATGTCTTCACTCTGGTCCAGTTTCTCTGGAGGAATCACACTGTTTTCTTCACTTATCAGATACCTGGCAAAACCCTCCACAGAGATCTGCCCTGTTATACAAATGACACAATAAATTGTTTCTTCTGCATTCTGTCCCGATTAATATTCTACTCATATTTTCATATTTAATATATTATAATATATAATTATAATATATTTCAGAAATACGTATCTTTACAAAAGTTAAAAACGTTGTGAATGCAGTTTCACATTGGATTAAGTAAACAGTCTACATTTAGAACTTTATTTCCATGAAAGGGTTCCATTAAACCGAGTTTATTTTACCTCAGAACAGAAAACTGTCACTCTGTTTCTCCATTTTGCACCTAAAGTAACAACTTGTCTCATTGAGTAAATTAGCACTGCAATTGCAAACAGACTTCAAATTAGACTCGCTGCAAGATCAGTGTTCCCTAAACAGCAATCATGGTTGAAGGAAAGACATGCGGGGACAGACGTCCCATGTGACTAATTCTCACCAGCAGTTTACATTAATTAAACCTATTCTTTGCAGAGCTCCAAATGTAATTATCCATGGCCCTTTTTGACGGCAGACGGCCATTGCACAGACTCAATGTAATGTTTTAGGGTTAACTCAGTCACAACCGCAGTGGTTTCTGCCACTCCAATGCAAATAACCATTGATTTGCACACCAAAATAACACAAACCACCTTGATGTCCATGACAAGGGAGTCAAATGGGTTTAAAAGACTACAATTACCACGCTCGAGAGAATTCAGCAATTGTCTTGTCGAGTTAAATGGAGAATAAAACGGCAAGAACAGGATAAGATATAGATTGTATTGTCCCAATCCTGCAGATAAAAAAAAAAATAATAATAATTTAAATTATATATATATAATCAAAAACAAAAACTTGTTGTTGGGATTGCAGGCTGATCTTATGGTTAAAGAGAGGTTTGAAGCACTTATCAGCTGGTAAGGCTAGACCAGCTGAACACCAGCTTGGCCAGGCTGGTAGAGCAGCTAAACCAGCTTAAACCAGGTTGACCAGGCTGAAGGACCAGATAAACCATCTTAGACCAATTTGACCAAGCTGGAGGACCAGATAAACCAGTGTGACCATGCTGAGACACCAGCTAAACCATCATAAAAGTTCTTCGCCAGACTGGAAGACCAGCTAAATCAGTTTAAAACAGGTTGACCAGACTGGAGGACCAGATAAACCATCTTAGACCAGACTGATAAAGCTGGAGGATAAGCTAAACCAGGTAGTCAGACTGAGAGACCAGATGAAACAATCTTAAACCAGTGTGACCAGGCTAAGACACCAGCTAAACCATCATAAAAGTTCTTGGCTGGGCTGGAGGACCAGTTAAACCAGCTTAAACTAGGTTGATCAGGATGGAGGAACAGATAAAGCAGCTTAGACCAGATTGACCTGGCTGAGAGACCAGCTAAACAAGTGTAACCAGGCTGAGAGACCAGCTAAACCATCTTAAACCAGTGTGACCAGGCTGAGAGACCAGCTAAACCTAGCTGCTAGGCTAGGCTGGAAGAGCAGCTAAATCAGCTTAAACCAGTGAGGCCAGGCTGGAGGACTAGTTAAACCAGCTTAAACCAGTATGGTCAGGCTGAGAGACCAGCTAAACTACCTTAAAACAGCGCTTTGAGATGATTGTTTAAAATAACCAGGCTGAGAGACCAGCTAAACCATCTTAAACTAGCTAAACCAGCGTAAACCAGCTTGACCTGGCAGAAGGATTAGTAAAACCAGCTTAAACCACTGTGGTCAGGCTGAGAAACCAGCTAAACCAGGTTGACCAGCCTGGAGTACCAGATAAACCAGCTTAGACCAGATTGACCAGGCTGGAGGACCAACTAAACCAGAATAGTCAGGCTGAGAGACCAGCTGAACCATCTTAAACATACATTTTTGAGATGCTGGTTTATGATGGCCACACTGAGACCAGCTAAACCATCTTAAACCTGCTTGGCTGGGCTAGAAGACCAGCTAAGCCAGCAAAACACCAGTTTGCCAGGCTGAAAGAGCAGCTAAACCAGCTTAAACCTGCATGGCCAGGCTGGAAAATGAGCTAAACCAGCATATACCATGTTGACCAGAGTGGAGGACCAGTTAAACCAGCTTAGACCAGTATGGTCAGGCAAAGAGACCAGCTTAACCATCTTAACCCAGTGTGACAATGTTGAGAGACAAGCTAAACCATATTAATCCAGACTGGGCAGGCTGGATAGCCCGCTAAACCAGAGTAAACCAGCTTGACCCAGCTGGAGGACTTGTAAAACCAGCTCAAACCAGTGTGGTCAGGCTGAGAGATCAGCTAAACCATTTTTAACCTGCTTGGCTAGGCTGGAAGACCAGTTAAAACCAGCAAACCTCCTTAGGCTTGTTTAAGATGTTTTTCAGGTTTGTTTCAGACATAACAACATGAATCAATTTTCCAACATAAATGTAAGGTTTTTATAGACAATTCGCAAAAGTTGCACTTGTAAACAATGTAATCCTGCCAAAGCAGTCCACCATTGCATTTGCATCCCAATTGTTTTTTTCCAAGCTACGATCAATACTATGCAAATATTGGCGTCTCGTGCGGGCATCGTTTGTCCCCTGTCTGTCTCTGCGACTGGACTGAGAAAATAGAGTTTGTAATCCGTATGACATGAAGGTGCTAAGCGAGATCCGTGAGCTAAATAGCCCAATGATCATCCTCATCTATCCCCATCACGGGACCCTCTGGACTCAATGTGTCTAATCAGTCACCTGTCACAAGCTAGCGGCTTCCCGCACATTGTCATCCAGTGACCTGATCTCCGGTTTGCCCGTGGAGCCTTGTGCTCTGAGAGATAAAAATAAACTGGCTCGACTGCAGCGTTGGAAGGCACGGGCTGCAGCGTGGGAGTTACTGTTGCTATGGTAATGAAACTAAGAGAAAGGTGGACATTTTTCCATAGAATTACAACACAACAGAATACAAATTAAATCCAAAGGCATTCACGACTGCCCAGTATAGCTTAAAAAAATCAGCCTTTGACGGTTTCTCGATGTCAATATATCTCGATGTTTATGTATTTGCTCTGAAATGTGTTAAAAGGGAGATTGGTTTTTACATTTGAAGAATCATTTCAACTAAACAGTCACTGTAGCCAAATTCAAAATGTTTAGTACAGAAAATAAAAGTAATAATCTAGTTATAATAAACAAGGCTTGCTTTTCACATCGTCTTTCACTAAATGAATGCAAGGAAGACTGATTTAGGCCTGTCATAATTGCTTTGCCTGATCGCGATTTTTTTATCTAACCGCAATTATTTGAGATAACCGTGACCAAGACTAAAGTTGACCAAAAGGAGAGATATATTTAGGCATTTCGATAAAAAAAATAAAATAAATTAAACCATTATTTTTCATGCCAGTCAACCCCTGCGCAATGTTTGCCAAGATTTTAAAGTCTTAAAGGAAAATATATATCCCTATTTTATTAAGTTAAATAGGAATAAATGACTTCTTATGCGAATTAAGCACCGATACACCTTAAGAAGTGACAATTTGTACATCAGCTTCACAGGCATGTCGTAACTTCAACTCATTAGCTTCACAAACATAACAGAGTAAATGTAACAGCTTCAGGAGCACCGTGGCCTTCCTTGTGCCAGACTCTCTCTCTCTCTCTCTTCTGCTGGTGGCGTGGCTGCTTATATGAAACAGGTGTTAAACATAATCTAGTTTACCGCTTTCTCTCTCTCCGGACGGATGCTTGACCACGCCCCCGCTGCCATACACATTTTGTCATCGGACAGTTTGAACTGATTTACGGAAATAAATCAAACTTAATTCAGTTTTGCAACTGAAATTTAAACCAGAGACACAATAAAAACACCTCTGTTTTAATGCTCCACACTCGAGTCGTGAGAAAAGGCAGGATGGCAAAATGTATCTAATAACACGCTCTTTTAGAAACTCAATGGCCAATTAATAGTGCATTAAAATCACTGTGATATGCACAATGTTGCGTAGTTGTATTGTGCATAGCCAGCAAAATCATCAAGAAAATATGTTGAATATTCTTTACATCCCCCAGCCAGAGGCTATAGAGAACATTCCAATATAGGAACCCATCAATGTGGAAAACAGCTATAACTTGGCAGTCAATCAACAAAATTGGGTGCAAAAACTTATGAGAGTTTATATTTCATATTAGTAACTTGACAGACAGCATTCGATTAAAAAGACCTGACATCTTGATCTTCTATAAATGTGACACCTCATGGGAGCCAATGCAAAATCCCCCTACTCAATTAACCGTGATAAACAATTACGTTCAATCTGTCTATCAGCAATCAATAAATGAACACCTCCAGTCTGAGCTAATTCTACTCTTTGGTTACACTGTGGCATGTATCATCCTTGGATTACCAGCGCTGAGATGATACTGAGACAACATGATCCAGAGAATCAATAGTCTGCTCTGGTGGACGAAACCCTTTACTGAAAGGAATACTCAAAGTAAATAATGGCAGAATTTAAATTTTTAACATATTTGAAGAATTCGTTTTTAAACAGACCTTTCTGGGTCATTCCTGGGTTGGGCTCGAATTTTTCCATGAGCAGTTGTGTTTGCTCAGGCTTCAGTGGAGGGTACAAGATCTCATTGAGTCGAGGGTCTCGCTGTCTGTTGTTTATAAAGTCGGTCATTTGATCCATGGTGAGATAGTTTCTGCTCTTCGCACCACTGAGTAGAGAAAAACAGAGAGAGATAAAGAGAAAATAAGTGTTTGATTTAATGTGAATTGTTTGCATAAAGGACCAACTCTCAACTAGATAGGTAAAGTTTTTCAAGAAAAACATTGATGCTGGCTTGACAAAGCTAACACCAATTAAAAAACAAACAGACAGACAGACAGACTAACTTCCACGAGACCAGCCGCTGAGTAAGCCACGCCCCCTCTTTCCAAAACACCGCATATTAAAGATACGTTGAGACTGACACCGAGCAGAAGAGCAGCATAAATGCGTGTTCCCAACGTTGTTAAATGCAACAGTAGCAAAATAGCGTCCTCAACTGACAACTATTATGAATCTGAATAAGGGCTGTCGATTTAACGCGTTAATTCAGTGCGATTAATTGTATAAAAAACTAATGCGTTAAAAAAATTCCTTCCATATAAGCAATTCAAGCTTGAAGTACCACCTGTTTCCTCCAGGGGGCAGTAATCGAAACTCGCTGTATAGGCAACGCACAGCTTATACAGACAGAGAACAAACCACACTTACAGAGGACAGAGAACACAAAATGAGAACACGTTCTTGTGTTCAAACACTGCTTGATGGAGCGCAAACCCGAACGCAGGGATCTCAAGACATGTTTTTCGTTTAACTTGACACAGTGACCTAAAAGGTGTACATTGGCAGGTCCTTAAACAGGCGCTTATAACTTTTAGTGCTTCTTGGTGACAGCAACTGCTCAAATATGAGTGCTGCCACCTTGTGGACCCACTAATTAGTGCAAATAACTCCAGGCGCATGCGCATTCTTCATGTTCAAAGACGCGTAGAAAAATCAGGATGCGGGCGTTCAGTGCTTGCACACTCTGCTGATGACGATATTTGCGTCACACGTCCTGTACCAAAGTATAATTTGGGCTTAAGCCTCAGTCATCCGCTTCAACTACAACACTAGGAGAACGCACAAAATGATTGACAGGCAAAAGCGTCAAAAACCGCGGCCAGTGAACACTATTTTGCTTGCTATTAACAGACTTTAGAGCTGTCACAGAGACCGGTGAGATATTTAAGGACACTTATTTCATGAATATCTTTCAGGGAGTAGGAACATTGTCTGTATACCACTCCATAAAACAAATCACAACACCTTTACTTTAAGTCTATGAGATTTTGCCCACTGCGCAAAAAAACGTAATTTGATCAGTTATAAAAGTAATAGCAACCTGAGTCAGAACAGCTTGAAGTTCTGTGCCAAATTTTGTGGATGTCACTTGAAATTAAATGATAGGCAAAAAAAAGGAGAATTTACCAGAGTTATAGGCTTGCAGTTTGAATCGAATATGATGTGATAAAAAGAGCATGTGCTGTGAAATAACAGCAAAACCAATATGTTTTTCTATTGCGTTTTGTTTGCTGACTGCAATCAAAAACAAACATGCAACGCATGACTAGTAAAGTCCAATTTATTTTATTTTTGGGGGAGGGATTTTCTCCCCTTTTCTCCCCAATTTGGAATGCCCAATTCCCAATGCGCTCTAAGTGCGTAGTGACTCGCTTCAATCCAGACTCGAATCTCATTTGCCTCAGCATCTGAGACCGTCAATCCGTGCATCTAATCACATGGCTTGTTGAGCGTGTTACTGCGGAGACATAGCACGTGTGGAGGCTTAACGCTATTCTCTGCGGTATCCACGCACAACTAGTAAAGTCCAATTTAATGAACAAATGACACATATGAAATGGTTATTTGATTGAACCATTCCAAATGACTCGTATGAACCGGTTCTTTGAATGAATCATTCCAAATGACTCTTATGAACCGGTTCTTTGAATGAATCATTCCAAATGACTCATATGAACCGGTTCTTTGAATGAATCATTCCAAATGATTCTTATGAACCGGCTCTTTGAATGAACCATTCCAAATGACTCTTATGAACCGGTTCTTTGAATTAACCATTCCAAATGACTCTCATGAACCGATTCCTTGAAATGAACAAATCCAAACGACTAACCAACTCACGAGCTACCTGTTTGAATCAGTCTAATGAATCCTTCACTAAATGAACCTACTGAATCCATCAGGGCAGCGTTTCCCAAAAGCATCGCAAGCTTACGTTGATCGTAGAAACCATTGGCGCCAATGGTTTCTACGATCTACTTAGGCTTACAATGGTTTTTGGAAACGCTGCCCAGAGCAGTTTCTGAGTTAACATCTGACTCACTAAAAGAATCACTTGAAGTAAACACATTACTGTCAGTCGTATCCGACTCAAATCTTGTGACATTTACTCAATTCACTTGCTATTCATATGACAACATATATTTAAAAATACACTTTTGATATAAGTATGCCATATAAACCAAGTTTTAGCTAGTTAGGACAACATATATATATATATATCATTAGGGTACAGTTATCTGAAAAATGATAAAGACTTACAGATCGGCAAAGATTTGGTTAATCTCTGATCGTGGGCAGAGGTTATTGATGAATGATTTGTAAACTTCATGAGTTAAATCCTCCAACGGGATGGAGTCATTCTGTATGGACGAAGGAGAACACACAATCAAACACTGCAATTTCTGTTCATAATTTTATCTTACAAAGTGCTTAAAGTTCAGAAAGGTTTTAATAATGACTCTTCAATCTTACACCAGTGTTATGTGTCTGTGCACTCACAAATCCATCAAATGTTTGAATGAATTGATCACATCCATCAATCAAAATATATCTAAAGCTGAAACCAAAAATAGAGTGGCTAAACATGCTTTTAATAATGCACAGTCTCATATTAATAACAGTTAAAAGATTTTAGCTAGCCTTAAATTAATTAGATAATTCCAATCAAGTCTACAAACGTCCAGTTAATCTGACACACAATCAATTGGATTGTTGCAACAAATCCAATAATGGACGAAGCTGTAGCAGAGCAAACATTACTCCATGTCAACCGTATGCTGTTAGACATCCGTCTCTCATAGTAAACATTCAAAATAATCAAGCAAAGCTTTCAGTCTGGATGGCCGTGCCAAAGCCAGCGGCTGATTAATGCTCTGTTGGTCAAAATATAAAATGAAAAAAACACATTCTGGTTCTGAATGCGAGTGAGTCAGACGTGGAGACCAGCGCAAATAACACAATGATTCTTTCTCATTAGCTACACACTATTCTCTGTGCAGTCCCCTGAGGCCTTTTAACATTATGGATTCTGAAATTCTCCCTGTGGCAACCACTCAACCTTTAGATTTACCTTAAAACAAAAAGGTAAACAAATGGACTTCTCCTCTTACTGGAATTGGAAATGTAAGGCCTGTTTTACAATGTACACATAAATGAAGCAGCATTACTGTAACAGCATGCTCGCAATGTGCTTTCACACTGAGTGTTTCTGCAGTCGTGAGTCGTGACTTTATACAGGAAAAAAAAACAAGTGATTTCTGGGTTATCACATTACAGTGTGTCCTTTAATAACATTCATAAATTATAAAAACTGTAGGAATTGGACTTTGAGAAGTTGATTGTTGAGAAATCTAATTTACATGAGGAATTGGATCATATTTTCATGCAAGTCAAGTCATTTTTAATCGCATAGCGCTTTTCACAATACACATCATTTCAAAGCAGCTTTACAGAAAATCATACGGTTTTGGGTCAATGATGTGATGCTCATTTTTTTGTCCAGATCTAATAAAGGTGCACTCAGTAACTTTTGTCTTTAAGTCATCTTGGACTGACACTGACACCTAGTGGCTTGGATGCAGCATCATTTAAAATCACTAGTTTTCAGTTTCAGATGCCATTGTAGAAATTTAGTATTCACAGTCAGCCATGATTATTTTAATCAATGAGTGAAAGTGTCCAATAACAGGACGGTTACTGAGATTAAGCGAGTTGTATTCGGCTGGTCATGTGATTCCCCATGTGCGGACCCTCTCCATGTAGAATAAAACAGCTTTTATACCGTATAACAAACATACAGGTAAAACAGAATAAAAAAAAGAGGACCCCTTCAGACCCTCGTGTCTGTCTGTGTGTGGTTTAAAAAAAATATCTGATATTTTTATTTAAAAAAAAATAATAATAATAAAAAAAAATGAAGTAACCCACATAGAAAACTTCTCAAATATATTTACAAATATGGTAAAAAAAAATTTTTTTTTAAATGTATTTAAAACATTTTTTTGTTGTTGTTTGTTTTTTTGGGCTATAAATGTTTTATAAACTACATTTTTTAAAGATTTCTCATTTTTATCATCTCAGACAAAGGCCTCAGTGAACAGCTTTACAGAAAATCATGCCTTAATATGTATTCCCCAATGAGGAATAAAACTCAGTAAAACAAGGAAGGAAAAGATAAAAACTCCTCTCTTCCAACTTGTAATTTTCTGGAATCTAACCCCCCAAAAGTAGCTATAAACTGCTTAAATCATCTGGATTCGGTCATTTTACTGAATTGAAAGTGTATTTATTTGCCTGTAACTGCACGTGTAAACTGAATCAAGTCCAAAAAACGTCTTTTTCAAATAATGTGTAATTCGTTCCATTCTGCTATGCTGCTTCACTAAAGCCTGTATTGCACAGCACAGCAAAAATAGGGTCAATAAGTAAGGTTTTCAATAGGTTGGAAACAAAAGATGCCATTTGTCCAGCATCTAGAATGGCATTGCGCTTTGATTCAACTGGACATTTTTTGCAGTGATGGCAATGCATTTACTTCCTGTAGAAACATGCCATCTTCCTGTCTTCCAGCAGGGATCTGGAGTGATTATCTGCACATATGCTCACCCGGCCGGACGGAAGATTACAGCTCTCCAGCGCCGTCTCCACACGCTTACGGTCAGCCGAAAACATACGGAATATGCTTCACAAAAGAGAGCGAAATATTTGGAGGATTAAAATCCAGCAAGAGTCTCACTTTGTGATATATAATGAGAGTTAGAGGTCAATACAGTCGTTGTCTTACTTTTTCACAGGGATTCGCCCCTCTTGATTGGGCTGCAGCTTGAGTCTTGTGTAACTGGTGACAAACAGAACAATTTTATGGAAAGATACATGGGCGAATCTCGCAAACACAGGTTTGGGAATTATTTTATCCCAAAATCAAAGGGGGTACCAATAAGATTTGTTGCATTGTGACATTAATTTCATGACAACAAATGAATATTTTTAGAAGAATATCTCAGCTCTGTAGGTCCATACAACGCAAGTCCACAGTCCAAAACTTTGAAGCTCAAAAAAGCACATAAATGCAGCATAAAAGTAATCCATATGACTCCCGTGGTTAAATATATGTCTTCAGAAGTGATACGATAGGTGTGGGTGAGAAACAGATCAATGTTTAAGTCCTTTTTTTACTATCAATTCTCCTCCCTGCCAGTAGGTGGCAATATGCATGAAGAATTTGAATCTCCAAAAACAAAAGAAAAAGAATGTAAACGGGGAAATTTATAGCAAAAAACTGACTTTAATTTTTATCTGTTCCTCTCCCACACCTATTATATCACTTCTGAAGAAATATATTTAACCACTGGAGTCGTATGGATTACTTTTATGCTGCCTTTGTGTTTTTTGTGGAGCGTCTAAGTTCTTGTCACCATTCACTTGCATTGTATGGACCTACAGAGCTGAGATGTTCTTCTAAAAATCTTTGTTTGTGTTTCTGAGAGAATTTCCATTTTGGGGTGAACTATCCCATTAACAAAAAAAAACGTATGTAAAGTGTTTTTTTTTTAATTAAAATCAATATAAATTAAAGGCAGAACAACAAATACCTCTATGCATTGCATTTAAATAAAATATAATTATTTTTTACATTAAAGTAATGTGAATAAGATAAAAAAAAATTGCATTAGAGTAATGATATATATATTATTATTATTATTATTATTATTATTTATTTATTTATTTATTTATTTAGCTATCAAAAAACAATTATTGTGATATGTTTCTTATGCCCCAGACACTATATTGACATTAAACAAATTAACTTTTTTTTGCTGGGTCTCAGAGGGATATATAATTTTATTTTGGGGTGAATTATGACCCAAACATATTCTTTACATACAACATTTTTTTAAACACCATGAATGGTAATTCAGCAAGAAGAAATAAACAAAACAATCTTCCCCCAAAAGAATTGTCTTGAAATGAGTAACTCCTTATTATTTCATAATTTCTGGTGTAAACGGCTTCATAGTCTGAGCATACATGATACAATTCATAGTCAGGTACTCACACTTTCTCCAGGCACGATTCTCTGCCCATGTTTTGAGCGAGTAGGTTGGATGCCAGACTAAACAGCTCTTCTGCCCACTCCTTTATGGATGACAAATCATAAATGAAAAAGGCATTTTTATTAAAGCAAACTGGGTCAAGTATCCTGACTGAAATTTATACTGTAGAAATACCTCAATGAGAGAAGTACATTGAGACACACTCTAAAATATATTATCATTTTTACGCAATAAAATGTTTAGAGATGGTGTACATTATTAATGCTAATTGAGATACCTTGGCGACATCCTCCTGGAAGGCCATGAAGTTTATGTACTGGATGTTGACCATGTCGGGTCCCGTCACCACCGTCAACATCCGGTTCTCAATCCGCCCCACAAGATTCCCCACATCCAGCAGTTCTCTGAGCTTGGCTTCCTGAGGGAACAGAATAATGAAGCCTCAGTGACGTAAAACATCTCCAAATAAGCCACTAAGCTTCTTTACGGATGCTTAGCAGTTGTTGTGATTTTAACCACAACCAGTTCCAACAAGCTCTTCTCTCTGCTCGTTAAAAACTCCTTCTGAGATGCTGAGCACCTGATGCTGATGAAAAACATTTCACAGATGCTTTACACACTCAGTACAGTACAGAAATACTTTAGTAAGCACTTTAGTTCAGTGAGCGGAAGATCAGGCAGAATCTTAGTTCCACCAAAAGTCTCTTCCTCATCCAACCTAAATGTCTCTGAGAGTTTTTTTTATATCGGTCAGGTTAATTATTTGGCCATTCTGTGATTTATCAGCATCGATAACACGATTAAAAGTGGTTATTCCAAAATCTACGAACAGCTTTGTCTGTACTGCCTACAAACTCGCAACAGTAACAATGTGCTTAAGCTAACAACACACAAACAATTATAATCTTTCATGTCTTTATTGAACACATCCCATTAAACATTCTCAATGCTGTGGAAAAAATAACTCAACCCTTGGATTTAATAACTGGTCGATGCAACTCTGGCAGCAATAACCTCAAGTAAGCATTTCCGGTAGCTGCGGATTAAACCTGCACAACGTTCAGAATGATTTTAGGACCGTTCTTCCTTACAGAACTGCTTCAGCTCAGACATATTCTTAGGATGTCTGATGTGAACGGCTCTCTTGATGTCATTCCACAGCATCTCTATTGGGTTAAGATCTGGGCTCTGACTGGGACACTCCAAAAGGTGGATTTTCTTTTTTTGAAAGTGTTCTGTAGTGGATTTACTTCGATGTTTAGGGTCATTGTCCTGCTGCATCACCCAACTTCTACTGAGCCTCAGCTGTCGCACAGCCACCCTGACATTATCCTGTAAGATATCTTGATACACTTAGGAATTCATTTTTCCCTCGATGATGGGAAGTGGTCCAGGCCCTGAAGCATCAAAGCAGCCCCAAATCATGAAGCTCCCTCCACTGTACTTCACCATTGGGATGATGTTTTCATGTTGGTATGTGGTGCCCTTTTTTATGCCACACGTAGTGCTGCGTGTTCTTCCCAAACCATTCAACCATAGTTTCATCAGTCCACAAAACATTTCCTAGTACCATTTTTGAGTGTCTAGGTGGTCTTTGGCAAACTGCAGGCATGCAGCAATGTTTTTGTTGGAAAGCAGCGGCTTCCTTTGTCATGTCCTGCCATGGACACCATGCCTGTTTAAAGATTTCCGTAGAGTAGACTCATGAACAGAGATGTTAGCCAGTTCCAATGATTCCTTCAAGTTTTTACCTCATTGAGCATTCTGCAGTGTGCCCTTTGAGTCATCTTGGCTGGACGGCCACTTCTAGAGAGAGTACCCACAGTACTAAATCGTCTCCATTTATAGACAATTTGTCTAACTGTGGACAGATGAATATCTAAGCTCTTCCAGATAACCTTGTAACCCTTTCCAGATTTACGCAAAGCAGCAATTCTTGATCGTAGGTCTTCTGAGATCTCTTTTTTGCGAGGCTTGGTCCATGTCAGCAGATGCTTCTTATGAAAAGCAAACTCAAAATATTTGAGTGCTTTTTGTAAGTCAAAGTAGCTCTAACCCTCACCTACAATCTCGTTTCATTAATCAGATGCCAGGTTTGCCAACTCCTGACTGTAATTAGCATTTTTTGTCATCTTTAGCGTATGGGGTTCACTTACTTTTTCCACAGCTCTGTGAATGTTTAATGGGATGTGTTCATTAAAGACAAGAAAGATTATAATTGTTTGAATGCTGTTAGCTTAAGCACATTGTGTTTGTCTATACTTGTGACTTTGATGAAAATGAGATCACATTTTAATGCAGAAAACCAGCTAATTCCAAAGGGTTCACATACTTTTTCTTGCCTCTGTATTTATTGTGAAAAGCACTATATAAATATATATTGGCGAAAACAGGTGGTAATCCAAGCTTGAATTGCTCAGATATAAAGAACATTCCTTATTACGGTTAATTGAATACATTTTAAAAACGTTATTTAGTATATAATTAATCGCACTGAATTAATGTTAAGTCGACAGCCCTAGTCTTAATACATGAAAATAAAAAGCTGCTTTTATAGGAAGGGGTCCCTCACAAGGATACCATCAAATTTGGTGGTCCATGGCACTGAAAAGTCTAAAAAGACTCAATTTCATTGATCAAATGTGTACTGTAGTTGCTGCATTTTGCCTTTACGAGGCAGAACAGATGGTGCACATTTTTTTTATTTTAAAACACTTTAAGTGCAGTTTGAGTCAATATTGTGTAATATAAGTCTTCCTAGCACCATCAAGCACTCTGTGCATGCATCAAGCACTAGGAAGTGTAATCGAGCTAAAAATCATGATCGCCAAGGAGACTTCAGATGTCAAGATTTAAAGTGAAAAAGGAGTTATATTTAGGTCTGTTCTCACCCAAAAATGATTAGATCACTTCAGAAGACATGAATTAAGCCATTGGAGTCTTATGGATTACTTTTATGCTCCATGTATGTACGTTTTTTGGTGCTTCAAAGTTCTGGTCACCATTCACTTGCATTGTATGGACCTACAGAGCTGAAATATTCTTCAAAAAAATCTCAGTTTGTGTTCTGCTGAAGAAAGAAAGTCATACTCATCTGAGATGGCATGAGGGTGAATAAATGATGAGAGAATTTTAAGTTTGGGGTAAACTATTTCTTTAAATAGTATTATTGGCTTTATATCGACCACTAATCTTGAATGGAAATTTTTCCTGTGCTTTTTGCAATGCATTCAGTGGCTGCCTTGCCTGTTAAGGACACATGCAATGCTGCCTTAGATTTTGTCCAGAAACTAGACATTTCTTTTTTTGTTTTTTGGAAAGGGTGATGTCTAAAATATGTTGTTCGGGTAGAAGCAGATCTTTTATCTCACGTGTTCTCCTACAAATGTCGCTCCTGGTGCATGCAGCTGTGCAACAGGTGTGTTTGACACTATCAGCTGCCAGCAGGTAATTACAACCGAACACAACGACTCTCCAATCAAGCTCTGATGTGCTGAGTGCTATCTGAGCCCCAGCAGAACCAATGTTTGAACAAATAGAATCAAGTGTAAAAAATAAACCACTGCATGAATATGAGGTTGAGAATCAGCGAGCAAAAAAAATATAGAAAGACACCCCAATTTTTATACATTTTAGCTGTTACTCACAAAACCACTATACCCACAATACACCCAAGATAAATATGAAGCTGTTAAGCAGGTGAAATCCATCATTTATATGAAAGGGCTTCAGAAATACAAAGACTACTTGAAATCAAATGTGGATATTTGTGGCTTTTAGTTTGCTTTAAGCTCATCTATTTGCTAGTGTACTCCTAAATGTTGATTTTTAGCAGATATACACATTTAAAATTAACAGCCTTCTCTTTAAGGAAAATGGACCAAAAATAATATTGCACTAAAGGGCGTATACCATTTTTTTAACCAATTAAATGCTTTATAGAATTAGAATGTCCCTCCACCTAAATTAGAAATACAACTTGTCGGCGACAAGATGTGTATGAATTTCTTTCTTCTGCTGAACACAAATGAGAATATCTCAGCTCTGTAGGTCCATACAATCCAAGTCAACAGGTTTGAAGCTCAAAAAAGCACATAAATGCAGCATAAAAGCAATCCATAAGACTCCAGTGGTTAAATCCATGTCTTCAGAAGTGATATGATAGGTGTGGGTGAGAGAACAGATGAATAATTAAGTACTTTTTTACTATAAATTCTCCTCCATGCCCAGTAGGTGGCAATATGCACAAAGAATGCGAATCGCCAAAAACAAAAGAATAATGTGAAAGTGAAAGTGGAGATCTATGGTAAGAAAGGACTTAAATATTGATCTGTTTCTCACCCACACCTATCATATTAGTTCTGAAAACATGGATTAAACAACTGGAGTCTTATGGATTACTTTTATGCTGCCTTTATTTGCTTTTTGGAGCTTCAAAGTTCTGGCCACCATTCACTTGCATTGTATAAATCCACAGTACAGAGCTAAGATATTCTTCTAAAAATCTTCATTTGTGTTCTACAGAAGATAGAAAGTTATACACATTACATTACAAGTTACATTTACAGTTACATTTTTGATACATTAGTACATTTTGGTGAAAAGATTTTTTTTTGTTTCGAATAACACACTCTGATCAATTGTTCACAATAAGACCAGGAACATGTATTGATTAAGTAAATTAGGTAAATGTGACTTAAGATGCTTCAGAAAACATAACAAATGTCCTTCAGACAGTTTGGACTCTTGAGCACATGTGCTGATCTTGATGATTAAATGGGAGCTAAAAATTTCATGACTCAGCTAAACAGCTGCTCTGGGGGAGATGCCAATGATACTGTAAGGAGATTAAAACAGTTATAAATTATTTTTTTTTGCATATTTCTCATCCAGAAAATCCAGAATAAACATACTACTGATGCTTGCTCAAACCTTGAATCCTTCAGCATTTACTGTCCCACAACAGTTGTTACAAACATGAATTGTTCAGCCTGATCTCATGAAAATTCCGTTACTGTAGCAATATTTTTGCAACATGATATTGCGTGGTTAATTACACATATCGCTGCAGTTTCAATGTGAAATGTCCACTGAGGGGCGCTAAAAGCGAGTTTAATGTTCTTCCAAACAGATAAGGTTTTTAAAGTTAAAGCTCTATGTATTTTTAAATCAACAAAACTGACCCCCCTACCCTAAACCTAACCGTTAGTGCCACGACAACTCGCATGCTTTGCTGGTCTCGAACCCAAGTCTTCTGTGTTCAAACACTCCATTACTAGTGCCACCATGCAAGCTAGTCACACTAGAGTAAGCCTGTATATGCAGTTGGTTATGAAATGCAAGTGTTAACCCTCATGCACTTTTCGGTCATTTTTGACCGATATCAATTTTGTTTCTTCAATAAAACTGGTTTCCTTTATCTGACAGGTACGAGACTTGCTGACTTTTTTTATATATATATATATCTAAACACACATACAACAAATTGGAGTTGATTCGATCAGTCTAAGTGGTAGAAAAAAAAAAAGTTACACTTCTACTCTTCCCGGTCGAAAGTGACCGCCATAGGAAATGAATGGGAAACACTAAAAATCACAGATTGTTTTATTTTTATTATTTATTATATAAAATCTAAAAAACAGCCACAGTGCAGAAAAAAACACACACAGACATGAAGGGGCGAGACTACCAAACATCAAGAATGCAAAACACAAACACACACACAAACATAAACACACACAAAACTGAACGGGTCAGACTATAAAACAGAATTTTTTATGATTTTTTAAATTGTCAAAGAAAAAAAAAAAAAACAACAAATCAGCCACAATGCAGAACACACACACACCAAAATGAACTGGTGAGACCATAACACATCTACAATGCTGAACACGCACACACACGCATGCTCGCGCACACACACACACACATTTGTGCGGCTCTCATTATGAGGACTCTCCATAGACATAATGATTTTTATACTGTACAAACTATAGATCCTATCCCCTAACCCTAACCCTACCCCTAAACCTAACCCTCACAAAAAACTTTCTGCATTTTTACATTTTCAATAAAACATCGTTTAGTATGATTTTTAAAGAGCACCTATTATGGTTTTTCAAATATTACCTTTCATGTAGTGTGTTATATAGCTGTTTGTGAATGTAAAAAAGTCTGCAAAGTTTCAAAAATCAAAGTGCACGACAAATGTAGTTATTGACTCCCAAAAGAAAGAACCGATTCTGAACACCTGAAACGAGTCGTTAGTAATTCCAGACTTACTTCCTGTACTAACCTATGTAATTTGGTAACAAAAAACCCGCCTCTGGTCTTCATTGGCTGCTCGCGAACAGCTTTGACCCGCCCTCAAACACTACATTAAGCGGCAGACCAATCACAACAGACTGGGACATCTGACCAATCAGAGCAGAGTAGTCTCTCTGAAAGGAGGAGTTTAGAATGAATCCTTTAGAACGGATCATTGAGTCGTTTTTGACACTGGGAAAAAAAGGTAATGCTGCAATTTAAATTATGAGCAAATTAAAGTGTTTTTTGACCTTGGATGCATGTAAATCTATTGTAGGAGACCTTTAAAACAAAATTAGGCATGTTTAAACATAATAGGTGCTCTTTAAGTGATTTGAATTATGGGGATTAATAATTAATTTCAATAATTATTTTGTGTGTGTGTGTGTGTGTGTGTGTGTGTGTGTGTGTGTGTGTGTTGTTTTTTTAAATGGACAGCACCGTTTGATTCTTGAGAATTTAAGCTTTCAAACGGTTTATAATTTATGAGGATTGGTTCAGTATTTGAGAAAATATTCATAAGAAAATTAAAAAAGTCCATTTTCAAGCTGAAGCTCAAGGGCATATAGGTAAATAAATAGGTAAATAAAATAAAAAAGGTCTAAATACCTAAATATAATGTTATTTAATTTAGAGTTGTTACATTTCTTTCATAACAATTAAAAGAATTGCATGTTTATTGTTTCCGGTCACTTTTGACCGGGAACAACTGGAACGTGATTTAATGATGAACAGTGCATAAGGGTTAAATATATAGTCTTTCAAATCATGCGCTGTAATAAAAGGGTTTAGATGTCAGAAGATAGTATTCTGTGGAGAACAGGGCAAAAATTTAGTGTTTGTGAACTGATAATCTGCTGTTTTACTCTTGATTTGTGTGAAAGTGAACAAAACTCATTGCTGTTGTAGCACATCTAGTGTTAGAATGGGGAAAAGTGATTTTACACAAATGTAGTTATAGTAACTTTTTTTTACAAAGAGATCAGTTTAAATTATGGCACAAATCATGTGGCTTGTTGAGGAGTTTTCTAAGTGATTGGACTCAAGATTTTCACCAGGCGGATGATAAAACAGGTGAAAATATCTCATTGACTTACATTGAAGGAGGGACCTGATTCTTATCTAGAGTCCAGGAATCATAGACCCCGTTTCCACCTGGTATTACGGCGCGTCTCGGGTGATCCGAACACATGCGGTCAGGTGAGACACATTGCTGTTTACACCTGGTCTCCTGTTACCACTTGTGTTTGGATTTGGAGATTCTCTGTTTCATGATGACACACATCAATCACTATATCAGTGTGTTACTGCATAATAACAAAGTACAACGAAGTCAGAAAAGACAAAGAAAGTGTAAAAAACGGCACACTATTTCTCTAAGCACAAACATAACATGTCCAGCAGAATTATCCGTTATTTTAGTGGATTACCTGTATTAAAGGAGCTTGTGCTTGTCATCTGTGTTGATATCAGAAACACTAAAGAAGATCCGTGAAGCTCTTGTGATTATGTATGTATCAGCCTTTTTAAAATGTTCAGATCGGGCAGTTATTTCCTTTGAAAGCCTCTCGTAAAGGCAAAGTTTAAACTCTTGTTTTAGCTCAGCGGTTGATTGACAGGTGAGGGGCGGTGCTTCACTGCTGCCAGGATGCAGACAGGGCGGATGAGCGTTTACACCTCAAATGTGATCTGGTCATATGCGTTTTTGACCACATTCATATGTGGTTTCTATGATCCAATCACAAAACGGTTTAGCCTCGTTTAGACCTGTATTTAGGGCTGACCACATGTAATCGGATGACCCGAAACACATCTTAATACCAGGTAGAAACGGGGTCATAGAGACATGTAGACGGGCCCTACTGACTTGAGTAACCACCTAGAAACCACCCAGAACACCCCTGTTAAAGAGTCAAATTAATATTCAATAAGTGCATGTATTATTCATGCAATATTCTTAGCCCGGTACACACAGCGTAGTTCACTAATGAAGCTGTGTTATCTGTCATGCTATTGCAGGAAACTGCTTTAAATAAAAGTGTAACCAAGGTCTGAGCGTGCTGTCGCCAGTGGCCCTGGGGCCAGAACAGAGTCATGAGTCACGTTTACTAGAGGAACATCCCACAGATGCTGGTCTGGATGACTGGATACAAAGACTGAATGCGTCTCCTCACAGCAGTCTGGGACATGTTTCCAGAAGAAAATTATGTTTTGCCATCTGCCAGATGAAAATTGTAAGTCTGATTGCTTCATTTTGAGGTATTATTGATGCCTGAAGCACAAATGCTGCAGGACAAGTTACAAACTGAAATGTAATCATTAGTGTTAGGGGTTTGTCCAAATCACTAACACTCAGTATGAGCAATAATAATAGCAAACACTAAATGTCATTGTGTCTCACACATGAACAGGGTTGGGAAGGTTACTTTTAAAAAGTATTCCACTACAGATTACAGACTATATGCTGCAAAATGTAATTTGTAATGTGTTCCGTTAGATTACTAAAGTCAGTAATGTAATCTAAATACTTTGGATTACTTCATTAGCACCAGTGGCGTAGATTTGGCTTGAACATTGGGGGGTTGCAGCGTGAAGCATTTACATGTTTCCATTGATCATGGTGTAAATATGGGGGGGGGGCTTGTACTTTATATGTGTGCTCTAATATAAAAGGTCTTACTAGAGAAAAAAGGTATGCTCTAACGTGAATGTCCATCATAGGATTCATTCTATGACGCGCCTGGTAACAGATGCATGTAAAGGCAAGTAAGAGCATTTTAGCTTAGCATAAAGCTAAATATTCACATGACAATTTGCAAAAGGTTAACTGCGTCAAATGTCAAAACCCCACCTAGTGTACACAATGACATCCTTTTCCGATCATATGTGGATTCTGTTCATAAAATGAGGCAGAAAATATATTATTTGTAGCTTTCTATACGATGTTAAAGGCTACATTGGTTAGCATTTCTTGTAAAAGTACCCTAACCATATAAAAAACACTGACAAGGCATGATATCATGTATTTATTGGATTTATGTTTCATCTCACTAAGTATTCTAACTTAATACACTAAATATTAAATTAAACAAATGACAATAAAAGGCAAAGTAATCTCTTCAGTAGTCAAAATAATTGTAACTGGAGTGGAATACAGTTACTAATATTTCATATTTTAAATACGTAATCCCATTACATGTATTCCACTACTCCCCAACCCTTCACATGAAGAACCCTGAATAAATCTTTGAGAATAATTAAACGATGGAACAGGGTGAAGTGTGGTCAGAATGTTAATGAGCATTATAAATCGTAGCAAAGATATCAATTTGACTATTCTGCCGCCCAGAAATGCCAGGAACCCTGAATTACCATTTTGTTCATCATGTATTTCAACAGATCTTTAGGAAGTCTCTTGAATATGGATATAATTCTCTGTAAACTCAGCAATTCTCTCACGTTTGCATGTTTCATGTGTCTCTTTTTATTCTCTCCGGGACGCCCAGGCAGAATGAAAGGCCCTGCTGAGTGAGAAAATAAATTGGATTTAGATTTATCTGCACACCTGCATATGTTACATCGCCCCATCAAACTGACAGATCCAAACGCGCAGAGGGCCTTTGCAATTATCCCGAATAAAACCAGACACCTTTGCATTTTTCTCTTTGTCTGCTGGAACGCTGCCTGTGATAAAACAATATTCCTGTACTTCAGTTCATTTCACTGGAAAACCAAGAGCATTTTAATTGCTTACATGCTCACTTGGACTTGCTTTTCAAAAAAAAAAAATAGATATACTCAATATTTTCAGAAAAATAAAATAAGTAAATATGTGAGTGGTGCTTGCCAGTGCAAAACACGCTGCCACAAAGCCAGTGTGTTGTGGGTGGATTCTGGGTGGTATGCGGTTGCTAATGTGTTCTAGGTGATTTCTAGTTGGTTGCTAGGTTCTGGGTGCTTGCTAAGGTGTTCTGAGGAGTTGCCAGAACATTGCTAGGGTGTACTGGGTGGTTGCTAGAGCATTGCAAGACAGTTGATAAAGTGTTTTGTATGTTAAAGTGTAGGGTGATGCTAGGTGGTTGTTAGGGTGTTCTGGGTGGTTTCTAAGTGTTTGCTTGGGTGTACTGGATAGTTGCTAGAGCATTACAAGATGGCTGTTGCTAGGGTGTACTGGGTGGTTGCTAGAGCATTGCAAGACAGTTGATAAAGTGTTTTGTATGTTAAAGTGTAGGGTGATGCTAGGTGGTTGTTAGGGTGTTCTAGGTGGTTTCTAAGTGTTTGCTTGGGTGTACTGGATAGTTGCTAGAGCGTTACAAGATGGCTGTTGCTAGGGTGTACTGGGTGGTTGCTAGAGCATTGCAAGACAGTTGATAAAGTGTTTTGTATGTTAAAGTGTAGGGTGATGCTAGGTGGTTGTTAGGGTGTTCTGGGTGGTTTCTAAGTGTTTGCTTGGGTGTACTGGATAGTTGCTAGAGCATTACAAGATGGCTGTTGCTAGGGTGTACTGGGTGGTTGCTAGAGCATTGCAAGACAGTTGATAAAGTGTTTTGTATGTTAAAGTGTAGGGTGATGCTAGGTGGTTGTTAGGGTGTTCTAGGTGGTTTCTAAGTGTTTGCTTGGGTGTACTGGATAGTTGCTAGAGCGTTACAAGATGGCTGTTGCTAGGGTGTACTGGGTGGTTGCTAGAGCATTGCAAGATGGTTGCTAAAGTGTTTTGGGTGGTTGGTAGGCAGGGTTGGGGAGTAACGGAATACATGTAACGGGATTACGTATTTAAAATACAAAATATTAGTAACTGTATTCCACTACAGTTGCAATGTAAATCGTTGGTAATCAGAATACAGTTACATTCAAAAAGTATTTTGACTACTAAAGAGATTACTTTGCATTTTATTGTCATTTGTTTAATTTAATATTTAGTCTGTTCAGTTGGAAAACATTTATAACTATAATTGGTGTGATATGAGAAGTGTTTGAACAGCAGTGAAACACTTTCTTCTTATGTGTTTCATTCATATGAGCGCTTTCACGCTGTTGTGAGTGAAAAGGTGGATATGACGTCATTGAGGACCTTAATAGTTACATCGTGTTTCTACAGCTGAACAAAAACAGTTAGAAACGCTTAGCCACATTAAACATAAATCCAATAAATATACGATATCATGCCTTGTCAGTGTTTTTTATATGGTTAGGGTATTTTTACAAGAAATGCTAACCAATGTAGCCTTTAACCGTATAGAAAGCTACAAATAATATATTTTCTGCCTCATTTTATGAACAGAATCCACATACGATCGGAAAAGGATGTCATTGTGTACACTAGGTGGGATTTTGACATTTGGAGCAGCAAAAATACGCAGTTAACCTTTTGCAAATTGTCATGTGAATATTTAGCTTTATGCTAAGCTAAAATGCTCTTACTTGCCTTTACATGCATATGTTACCGAGCGCGATTATATTTTATAATGAATTCTATGACGAACATTCACGCTAGAGCATACCTTTTTTCTCTAGTATGACCTTTGATGTTAGATCAAAGAGGTTGCGTTTTCACTCAATGATCATGTGCTACACGGACGGGTTTAGCTGCTGCACACCCTCTCTGTGTTTACATCAGCATCTCCCACAGAACGCGTTTACATACGCCCTCCCGAGAATACGCCCTCAGGTCCCCCCTGCTACCACAGGTAAGTCCGTGCATTAAAGCGTTGGTAGGGTGATGCTATGTGGTTGCTAGGGTGTTCTGGATAGTTTCTAGGTGTTGGTAAGTGTACTGAATATTTGCTAGGGCATTGCAAGATGGTTGCTAAAGTGTTTTGGATGGTTGGTAGGGTGATGCTGTGTAGTTATTAGTGTGTTTTGGATGGTTTCTAGGGGCTTGCTAGTGCATTGCAAGATGGATACTAAAGTGTTTGTGACCAAAATCGTCACTCCACTTATACACATGGCAACTCTATGATAATCAACGGTGCCCATCTTGTCGCTCTCTCTTTCGGCCATGAAAGAATGCTTGAGATGCATATTCATTACAGTGATGACAGAGCTTCTATAGAGAATGTTTTAAATCAGATGAGTCAGCGATTATGCTTCTGCAGTGGACAGCCTCTGTCATTGTTGTCACCTTGTCTTCTGATGAGCTCCTCGTCATGCAGGATGGCCTTTCCTGCAACCTCATTAGCTCCGATGCCTTTGGCTTTGGTCACATACAGGGAGCCTTTCCACAAGAGTTTCTATGGCAACATGTATCAAGACCTCGCAGCCTTTGGGAGCGGGACTGAACCAAACCATGTCATATCAAAGTAAAGGGGCCACGCACATTTGGTCTAAACAGAATCGCTGGCTTTGAGCTCACTGGATCTCTTTCAACCACCAAAGAATAGTGACTGACCTCACAAACAATACGATTAACCGTGATGTAGACCGGCCTTTTCATGTCGCTGATAAGCAATTAAAGCAAGCATGATATATTAGGACTCATGTTATTTCAACAAGAAAATCTTGGTTTGTAAAAGCACTGAAGCATTGTTGAGATCCACTGCTGCAGTGTGCTGGCAGAGGGGCGACTGATTTCATGGCATGATTTGCGCTACTAATCTTCTTCCAGAATCTGTTTTTGGTTGAGGCAGACAGAAATCAAAGGTTTCTCTGTCTGTTCAATGCTGGAATGGCTTATTACCAAGAGAAAGGTGATCTCTCCCATTCTGACAAAAAAAGATATGCTGTTGAATGGAAAAGACACCGAGAATGAATTGCACCCGCTGATAGTGTCGTTACTTTGCATGCATTGTTTTTGCACCCACAAGCATGGCCAACACAGCAAAAAAAAAAATTTTTTTTAACCCTCCTATGGTATTTAAAAAGGGCACCTCCCTTTGGTATTCGCATTCTCATTTCTTCTTTCCTGATGTAAGAACAATAAAATTATGCATTTCTTTTGGGATTTTATGCTATTATTTAGATGTAAATTTCTACATTTTACCATTAATTTGTATATACAAATAAGCATTTTATTAAGAAAAACATTACAATTTTAGAACCTACACTCCTATAAGTAGAAACATGAAGAAAATTTGAGTTTGACATAAATTGGAGGCAGATTGCTGCCATCTGGTGAACAAAATATAAATAACATGACTTGAAAACCATGTCATGCCAGTAACAGCCAGTAGTCTGATGGCTTGTTGTAACCTAATTTTATAATTTATCACAAGATATACATATTGATATATGTTTAGACATTATCAAACTATTATTTGTCATAGTTTAGCATTTTAAATTGATTTGAAGTGTCAGTTTTTGCAGTTAATGTCATTAAGCTTGCAATCAAGCCTGACCATGGCATTACAAAGAGAAGACACAGAATAGGCATTTTATAATAGGCAAATGTAATAACTCAAAGTAAATGCATTATATTGTCAAGAAAACAGAAATGAACAGAAAAGAAAATTCAATTAGAGTATAAAACAGAAGAATCAGAGTAAACATTTTGCAATTTCAAACTTTCTAAAGTAAAACAGTGTGTTTTTTTGCAGTGAGGATGTTTTAGAGTCTCACCCTGTAATTTCTGTCTTTTTTTTCTGTCTCTCTCTCTCTGCATTGTTGCTGATTTATTGATTGTATTTGACAGATAAAAAAAAAAAGCTCTATTTTTTGTTATTTACCATACATTTTCGACATTCGGTCAATTTTGACCGCAAATACCAAAGGTGTCGCTTTTATTTTACGACCACTTAGACTTATCGAATCAAGCCCAATTTTTTTTTTGTATGTTCAGAAGGCAAATGGAGGAAAAGTCACCAAGTCTTGTACTGCTCAGATAAAGGAATCAATTTTTATTAAATGAGAAACATTTATTTTGGTCAAAAATTACTGAATGCCATAGAAGGGTATTTATACACAGGTTTTTGCACTATACTGTGAGCATAAGTGGTGCTACTTAGTGAATTTGCCCCTCAAAATTTGGAGAAAAATAATGTGAATGCCCATGTGCATGCTTTGAAAAGCTGCGGGCTACTGGAAGTCTTTCCACAAACCATATGGTCATTATCAACTCTGCTACCATTAGCAAAGCTCTGGTTGCTTTTCAACAGATGGACGCATGTAAACAACACGCAACTTATTGCAACAATGTGATTAGTTTTAATATGAATGTATGTATGGCATAAATGTCTCATTATTGTTTCCATTTTTCAATGGAGCAGTTAATAGAGTGTTATTGTTTCTGCTGTATGCTTTAACAAGAAAAGCACACAGAATGGGACTGAAAATTGAGTGAAAGTTAAAAATCTGTCAGACAAAAGCAAATGTTCCTGTCCTGATAAGATGAATAATTCTTCCGTTCTATTGTGTTTTCCTCTGCTGACGTCTTTACAAGCTCACAACAACTCAATTCAATCTTCCTTCTATTCAATCAACACATCTTTAATGGCTGACATAAAAAGCGATTCCAAAACAAAAGCAGCAGGATATTTGTCATGGTCTCAGTGTACCAGCGATTAAAAGATCATTCTAATTCCTTTTCTTGATAAGCACTGAATCTAAACAGCTTGCAATTAGGAGTTGACTGCAGCTTTGGGACCCAAAAAACCCAAGATTAGATTCAAGGTTTGTCATTACTCCTGCCACAAAAATGGGCTTGGAAATACAGATTTCACATCATATGTGCACCAGTATAATAACATGCAGCATTTACGTAAATATATATTTTTACTAAAACATTTTAAAAGGTGTACATGCTGCAGAGGATCTTCTGTGAATATTTTTGAAATATAACACAAACAGATCATTAAATCAGCATTTTAAACCAATTCATTAAAACAAGAGGTGTATTTACTGATCCGATAGCTATCCAATCATAAAGAGACCAAGCCTACTCTTAAAAAAAGAGCTAATTTAAGTTAAACATGCCAGGAGTTTTGTGATTGGTTGTCATTTGTCGTGGGCCAGGCTCGTGATCAGGTAAATGCATGGAGTCAGGCCTGCTTCAAAGACGCTTTTGAGACGGATAGCAATCTGATCACTCATGAGGTTGTTTGAGATGCATACAAGACAGTGTAAATGCATGTGCTTGTTCTGGCTACATATGTAAATGTTACACCTTCCAACAGAATTACATCAGAATACGAACAAAGCAGAACATTTGTTGTTGAGTATTTGCATATGAACAAGTTATTGTTTATTTTAAAATTACAAAATAAGAAATGGAAGCACATTGTAGGAGAGACAAAACTTTCTTCTCCCTTAATTAGATGCAGAACACTGACAACAATTAAGCTAAACACTGACAAGAGTAGTGCACCTGTTGCCGATGGACATATCTTGCCTACAGAAAGCCCCGGAGTGGAAAAATACACCACACGCACACACACAGCAAAATAATAATAATAAAAAAAATAAAAGAACTTATGAAAACTTTAAAGAGCCAAAATACAAAAGAAATACATAAGAAATTAAAAATGATCTATTTATATATTTACTTATAACATTCATGCATATATACATTATAATTTATAATTATTATAATTATTATATTTTAGTTTATTATAACTTATATATAATTTATTATAAATAATATAAATTATTATAATTTATTATAAGTTATATTATAATACATTATTTATTATATTATAATTATTTTATTTATTAATATTATTTTTATTGTTATTACTGCTATTATTATTATTTATTTTTATTACCTTTTTCTTGTCAGCTTTTGCTGTGTGTATTGCTGTGTTTGCTATATTGTAAGACAAATGTGCCACTTTGAAACTGACAGTTAAATAATAAACCACATCTTAAATTATTATTATTTTTTTTTTTATATAAAAAAAAGTACTGTAAGCAAAACAATGACAGTAATAACTGAGGATGTCAAAAGTATTGGAACCTAAGTAGCAAGTTGGTAATTTAAAATAAAAATAGGAATATAAAAAATATGAAGCTAAACAGCCAAATAAAATGTGAATTAAAATTATTTCAATATTGATATTGTTAATTAAATTAACAAGGCGAGAAAATAATATCAAATACAGTATATCGTAAATATTCTATATGCCCTGATAAAAACAGCCATTCATTTTTTTTTTTTTTTTTTAACTCAACATGAGGTTGTAACATGAGGAGCAAGTGCAACACTGACCTACAGCTACGGTCTCTAGGAAGCTAAACTAGCCGAATAAAATTTGCATTAAATTTATTGCAATATTCAAACTGCAATCTATAAAAAAAAAAAATCTATAATTTTATAAAGGCAAAAAAATAATATCAAATGTATCATAAATATTTTATATATATTACCAAGCCCAACCAGAAACAGCCATCTATTTTTTCCCCAAAAAAGAAAACTGTTTTCATGCATTATTCTATTATTGGCTGCCGAGTGGCCCAATATTTCTTTTTGGAAATATTTCATGAGATGGCATGTAACTCAAAAACGATACAGCATCTTATTTTCTGTATTTTGTAAATGGCTTCGACCTCTGTGTCTGAGGGTGGATGGACGGTTTGTTGTGGCTCATGGACACCTTCATATAAACGCAGCGCTACAAGATTTATTCAGCTCGCTTTGACACCAGCACACAGTGTTTCCCAGAATCCATCAGAATCATGACTCTCACGTCAAACTGCAGAGAGAGGCTGAGTATTCACAATCACTTTGAAAGAAAATGTGAAGGAATTACAGATCCTGGTTAACACATTGGAATAATGCAGTATCTGGAATATCCAGACACTGCATTAGATAATTGGTTTGACCGATATTTTTTACTGAAATTCACACTTTTCCACTTAATTGGTTATCATCTCTTTAATATCATAATACATTAAAAGGCAGTATAACTAATGCTGCAATGTTGTATAAACACTTTACAATTTAAATAATATTAAATTGCATTATGTATTTATTTTTCACATTTCAGAACTAAGAATGAGATTTTTTTTTTGCATCACAGTAAAGAGAATTTGGGAGGGAAAATGTCTTAAGAGTCTGGTTCTGAAAGTAAAGATCCCATTCATTCTCTCCATAGGTGAACTGATTTTTAACATTAACTTAAAAACCTTTAAAGACAGACCTACTGAGACCTCCAAGGTTGTTCATCGATAATACTGTAAATGCTCCTTCTGCAGCTGTACGTCCAACTTCATTTAAAAAAAATCATGTTTAATAGCAGAATTCCTGTTGAAGAAATACACTACCCATCAAAGTGCACCAAAAGAGCTCTGCAGCTCCGCCCACTCGCATGATGCACTGTGAATGGTGCAATCAAGCTGCACTCCCTAAACTCTCAAACTACTTATATAGGTTTATATCGGAACATTTTGCAATAAAAAAACATACTGTTTCTGTACATTTAATAATCAACAACTTTAATCAATAGTTCTAGATTTTCCCAACGTTTTTCATTTGGTTAGGTCATTCGCAGTGCTTCATGGGATTGTAGTTCATTTCCTCATTAAAGATGTTAAGCACACAGTCTTGTACCTTTGACCTTTTGTCCGATTTTCATATACTTTTTATCTTTAAATTAATGTTGCGATTCACCTCTGAGCTGTTTCATAGCTTATCTCTCTTTTAAAAATAATTAATCCCAATGGAAAAAATGAATGGTAAAGTTAGTGATAAAACTGTCAATTCACAGAAATTCATGGTTTTTTTGGGGGGGGGGGGTTTCTCCCAATTTGGCATGCCCAATTCCCAATGTGCTTTTAAGTCCTCATGGTGGTGTAGTGATTTGCCTCAATTTGGGTGGCAGAAGACGAATCCCAGCTGCCTCAACCTGTGCATCTTATCACGTGGCTTGTTGAGCGCGTTGCCACGGAGACATAGCGTGTGGAGGCTTCACGCCATCCACCGCGGCATCCACGCTCACCACGCGCCCCGCTGAGAACAAACCACATTATAGCGACCACGAGGAGGTTACCCCATGTGACTCTACCCTCCCTAGCAACCGGGCCAATTTGGTTGCTTAGGAGACCTAGCTGGAGTCACTCAGCACACCCTGGATTCGAACTAGCAAACTCCAGGGTTGGTAGCCAGCATCTTTACCACTGAGCTACCCCATAGAAATTCATGGTTAAAAATTACACAGTGACCATGTTTGAGGCATTACAGAATGTCATTTTGTTGCCTGAATATTTTACAGTTCACAACTGTATATATCTTTAAATTATAAAATATTAATATATAGACTGGGTCGTAACAATTGGGAGCACGCCCAGGATAGTGGAACTACAAAAATCGGCTTTGCCCTTTTAAATGTTCTGTTAACCACCATAGCAACACAGATGGTTAAACAAAAGCTCAGATGATGCCTTAAATTTCATCAATGCTAGGAAACATCATGTGTGTTTATTGTTTTTCAACGTAGTTTTAACAATACAATATAAAAGTACAATTATTCTCTTGTTAAACATATGTAATATAAATGTTCAACATTAACTATAAGGTAAATCATAATTATTACTCCTACAAAAAATAATTGAGTAAAATTACATGTATTTTCTTATTAAATATATAATACAGTTTCACTGTACTGTACATGGTAAGATAACTTCCAGTTAACCAATTAACATTTTTTACAGTATCATTTTTATATTATTTTTTCATTAAAATTAAGATTTTTTTTACAGTGTAAACTCTAGCATGTTGATGCTCTAAAACAGACATGCTGTCGGCAACCGCTGTGGTGTGACACACGACATTAACTCTTCACTAACACTCCTGTGCATTTCATTCAGCACCACCACTGTTCTCTCATTTTACAGACAGGAAACTCGTCCATGAGAGTTCACCTGGGAGACCCGCAGCCCACGGTCTCCATATTTAGATCATGTGGTCCAGATATAGTATGTTTGCAGATGTCTGTCTGCCTGTGGCCATTCCACACCAGATTGCACAGGCCATTACCTTCATAGAGAGATGCTTATCACCTACAAGAGCTATTAACCTATATACAGCACAGGAAACAGAGCACGCTGGCATAGTAATGGCTAAACCTCCTTTAGACAAGGACATACTTATAAAGGCATGGGACAGAATGAAGGAGTGTAAGAAGTGTTCCTTTGCTATATAATGAGAGAATGGACTGATAATATTGGGGCATACGCTGGATTAAAGGGATAATTCACCCAAAAAATAACTCAACATCATGCCGTTTAAAACAATAATAGGGTAAATTGGGACAGGGGATGCCGGACTCCATAAAAGCAGTCCATTTGGCTTGTGTGCTATATTCCAAGTGTGAGGAAGTGTGAGGAAACAAACCAAAATTTAAGTTGTTATTCACTGAAAAGTGATTGCAATGTGCTACGTTTGAATATGTGTTGAATGGAAAAAAATAGAGCGTGAACATTTTAATTTTAAAAATTGTCCTTTTGTGTTCCATGGAAGAAAGTCATATGGGTTTGGACCAACATAAGTGTGAATACATTTTCTGAATTTTCATTTTGGGGGTGAATAATATTTTTTTGCAGTACAATAAAAAAAAAAAAATAAAAGAGAGAGAGAGAGAGAGAAAATCTGGGTAACAGTGAGGCACATACAATGGAAGTGAATGGGTTTACGTTTTAACAGACTCACCTTTGGAGTTTTGGTGCACTTGCCCGTTCTTGCATCCTTGATGTAGGTGATGTCTAATAGTTCAGTCTCCTGAAAGAGGGAGGGACATATCCGTTTAAGTCACAGCTCAATGAGAATGTCATAGTGTACGATGAAAACGATGTCACACTGTTCGTCTGAATCAATACTCTTTTAAATATCCCACAAAAGCCATTCGGAAGTGAAAGGGAACAGCATGTGAAATATTGACAGAGAAAACATTGACAGAAAATAAAGAATGAATTATTAAATAGAGGTAAAACTCAGTAACTAACACATGCATGCAAATTCAGCTCAAACTAACGACTCTCTCAAATATACAGTGCTAAGGAAATGATGCAGGCCTGAACCACTGTGATATTTGCGATTGCTATGTGTAATGCACACTGACAGATATGCTTTGTGACAGATGCAGCAGAAGCTGAAGCTGACGGCATTCTTGTGGCGCGGCCGAGCTGCAACTCAACTGGAACTAAAGCAAGAGACATTTGCTGTTTATACTCATTTATTCAGCAGCGATTGGAGGTTAAAAATAGAAGCGAGTACTTCTGCTCAGATTGAAGGCATCAGAGTGTTTCTTTTTATGACAGTAAATCCTGAGTGTCCTCATATGATCCAGAAACAATTTTTTTTATTATTATAACACAGTTGGTATGACATCATGCACTGTAAATGCATGCTACAATCCAAAAATGGTTTTAAACTGTATTTTCTTATTCTTTTGTAGTTATTATTTATGATCTCTAAGTAATATGTTAAGACCTCATATTAAATGAGACTTTAAAAAAAAAATGAATATGTGACTCGTGTGACTTTGTGCCATTTTGTACAAAATAAAAGCGTTTCAAAACAAACATCCTGGTTAAATATTAAAGCCCACTAGTGTGATAAATAGTACTGAATGTTTTCACATTTTATTTAACATTGCCAAAATTATCCACAAATAATTATTTTCACTCAAAAACCGAGGTGCATAAGCTCAGGTCAATGAGGCCTACGATCTGTAAGTTCCAAAAAGAAATACAAAACCTGTGCTAATTGAAAGAAAGCAAGCTGACAAAACCTAATCCAATATTTGGTAATAATATAGCATAATAAGAGATTTGTAAGCAATTTTTAATAGGCCGGTCATTTTTGACCGGGAACACCAAAAGTGTAACAAAGTGAAACTTTTTTTTTAAAAAATGCACAAACATTAAAAAAATAACAAAATAAATACATTTGATACCCTGTGTGAGCAAAGTCAGAAGGTTTTAGTCCAATAGGATAACAATAGCATTTTCAGGCAAAAGAAAAGCCTCTTCGGGTCAAAATAACCAGGAAGACAACATGAGGGTTAACAGTCTTGTAATAAGTGGGATAATGAGCAGTCAGAAAGTAATTTTTGCATTATAAACACCAACAGAACTCAAACCGGTGGTGCAATTCAGCTGTTTTGGGAGACTCTGCAGTCTCGTTCTTCTCTGTAAATAATGTTATTTCAACTCAAATCATTTGTTCATGTCCAGCTAATAGAATTGTAATAAGCAGGATAACGAGCAGTCAGAAAGTCATTTTCGCATTATAAACACCAACAGATCTTAAACCGGAGGTGCAATTCAGCTGTTTCAGGAGACTCTGCAGTCTCTTTCTTCTCACATAATAATGTCATTTCAACTCAAATCGTTTTTTCATGTCCATTTAATAATCTATGTAGCTAATAGTCTTGTAATAAGCAGGATAATGAGCAGTCAGAAAGTCATTTTTGCATTATAAACACCAACAGAACTCAAACCGGTGGTGCAATTCAGCTGTTTTGGGAGACTCTGCAGTCTCTTTCTTCTCACATAATAATGTAATTTCAACTCAAATAATTTTTTTAGGTCCATTTAATGATATATTTGGTAAGTAGCTGTGTAATAAAGGAGATAATGTACAGTCAGCCAGTCATTTATCACAAAATAAATGCTTCTTAGGATGATACAAGAGTTCTCTGCTCTGGGATGGGGTCCTTAACACCTTTTTTGGGTTTGGGTTTGGGTTTATTTTGAAATAATGGCTGGCTGACTGTACATTATCCCTTAGATATCGCATATGCCTGTATATCAGCATTATATTTGCCATCAGCAACCCCTATCTCCAGTATTCGGTATCTGCATAAGCCATCGAAAAAACCATATTGGTCCACTGCAGATGATTAAAGATGGTAAGAATGATATGGTGACCATTTGCAGCATGAAAAACTTTTGAACATTTCAACATGAATGAGTTTTCATGAATATAATATAATATCAAAAAAAAAATTTATCTTTGAAAATAGCGTCGGTACTAGGATGCAATCTTTGGTGGTGCACTTGTATGTTGGGGGGGGGGGGGGTTGGGCAACACTGAACATTTTGCCATCAAAACTAGACACCCTAGTCCCTCTTTCAATGTTAGTCTATGGGGATTCTTTCACCAGTTTTATTATCAAATCACAAATCTGATGGTTTAGAAAAGTTATAACCAATCTCTCCTCAACAGGCCGTAAGATTTGAGGACTCATTCATGTCTGTATCACAAACGATGCAGGATGAGATAGTTAGCAAAGTTGAATATATTTACTATAGTGTTACAGGATTGTTTAAATCACTAACACCGACTATAAGAATGCTCACCATAGTGAGCACAACAAATAATACCTTGGTTTGACATAGTTTCAAGTAGTTTTCCACATAATATGACTGTATTATATTTATGTTAATTGCAAATATTTGTCATGGCTATTTGAATAATGAAAGCATGTCTATCTCTCTCTGGAACCCAGTTGAACTGTGACAATTCAAGTATGGATGTACACCAGCGCTATGGCAACAGGGGGATGGAGGTGCTTTATGACGGGGAGTTGGGTTAAAGCAATTTGAAGGCAGGCACCGAGCACCCTGAAATGAGTTTGCGGAAGATGCAGTCAGTGCGCTCAAACTCCTGCGTCTGTGCATGCTGGAAATCCACTGAGGCGACATGATCAAATATGTGTTAGCACAGCGGAGCACACTGCACTCTATTGACTCTGTATCCAGAGAAAAACTCACAAACGTGCAACGACATTCAATAATGGTGCCGGTTGTAAGTGGCTATCATGTTTTGCTCGCCTCGCACCACTGGAAATCTGGCCTGCAGTGTTTCTAAATATAGAAATGAATGTATTGATTTGCTTGGTTAAAGATTCTTGGTTTGCATAACAATACTAAATGCTATTGTGTTACTGCTGGCCAGAGGCTACTGTTTTGGAATCCCTTGCACTTTAGGGACTCTATTCGCTGTTATCATTGAAACATTTTCAACAGTGAACTCTGAGGTCTGTGTCTGCACTTACTATATAGTATATTATATTAAAAAATAGTCATGTAATAAGCAGGATCTTTTTTGCATTATAAACAACAACAGAACTAAAGGTGGAATTCAGCTGTTTCGGGAGACTCCACAGTCTCTTCTCACAAAATAATGACATTTCAATCGTTTTTTCATGTCCATTTAATAATTTATTTAGCAAAGAGTCATGTAATAAGCAGTATAACGATGTCATTGTGAATCTCTGTCATTGTGACCTGTCCAAGTCATTTCTTCCCAAAATCAGAAAGACGGAAATAAGAAATTATATTTTGCAGAATGAAGAATGAAGCCTGTTTTTATGACCATTAAAAGTTTTTGCATTGTGACATTATTCAGCACATACCCCCATCAAATTCTTATACAGTAACTGTAATGCAAAAAATAATGATATAAGGTGTTTATTCATCATTGTAGTATTTGAGGTATTGCCTTTAATAAATGCTACTTTAAACAACAAAACAAATTTATTATAGTACTTTTTTGCTGTAATACAGTAAAGAAAATTAGGTACCACTTTCTATGAAGCCCATATTTATAATGCATTAGTAATGTCTTATAACACACCTTATAAACTGTTATAACTTCTCATAAATAATTGTAACCACAATTATATTACACTATAATAATTAGCTATTCATAGTTATACCTTAGAGTATAATGCATTATAACACAAGCAACATCCAATTTTATCTGCAGAAGTTATATTGTTTAATATCAATAATATATATAATAGATATGCTTTAAGTAAAGTGACAAAAGCAATGTCTTCTTATAAACATCCATAAGTCATGCTGGACGTTCTATACATTACACGTGCACAAAATACAAAATAACACACATTCAATGTACACTCTGAGATATTACGAAAAACACTTGTAAAGCTGCAAGGTTCAAATATATCAGAAACTCTCTCTTGAGAAAAAAAATATGTATGTTGATCACACGTGTAGCCAATCTTATAAAAAATAAAAAAATAAAATCAACTTATTCTATACTGCACTCTATTTAATCAACGTTAATGTTTGTGCATCTTATTTGGAGACTTATTTTAAAATTATTCCATTATATATGTTTGACTTGTAATGTATTGTAATGTATGTTACACGTTTATGTTTTGACTGTTTACACTATTCAGCGCTTATACGGTTAACTTAGCTGGATATGTCTTTGTGAGATTCACCCATCAATATCAATAAGCACAGACATTAAATCAAATTTGAATGTTATTTGAGTGTTCTGAACATGTCAGAGTCCATCACAATTAACAATGTTTTATTCAAAACCATCTGCAATCTGAGTCACTCAGATGAATATTATTCTAATATAATTCACTGTGGCTTTCTGAAACTCTGCTATCTCAACTGACATTATAAAGTCCCCTGCAATACGCTTGAATCAAACGACTGAATTATAATTGATTTTCTTATAGTACATCACTCTCATTATGGGGGGGATTCATTATTGAATTCCCACTAAACTTGTGACCTCACTTCCTTGCTGTTTATTTTCGGCAGTCTGATGATGACACTGAATGTGACAATAAAGTTGCACATGCATGACAGCATTACATCTGGTTGCATACGTTTTGTTGTGCATTGCTGAGCCAGTTACGTGGCAAAAATGTTCAAAAAGATCTAGTTCTGTCGGCAAATATAGAAAAAGATTAACAATTTAGGTTGACCAAAAGAGATACATTTTATAAAGTGAAAAATCTATTTCTCATTTGATATGTCAATTTTGAGTCAAGACTATGACGTACATAATTCAGAAGTCAGTGGCATAACAGGTGACCACTTCACCTGCCGCAATATGGTTCTATTGACGTTTAAAAAGCTCAGCATTCGTAATTTCCTTACACAAGATTCGGTTGTGCTTTGCAAAACTTCACAGGTAGAACGAACTAGATGTTGTCGTACTAAATTTGGTTGTGATTCTTGTGAAATAAGGCAGTAATAATTGTCTGGCCTCCCACAGAGTAACAATTCTGTCATTTAATACACAGCTATTCACCCACACAAACTCTAGTCAGTTCCTTTTAAAAGCAATTACTATTGACGTTAGTCCAACCATCAGATCAGCTGCTCTACAATCAAACACCAGGTAGATAATTAAGATGAACACAGAGTGACAATGAACAAAAATATCTTTATCTTCTAGTTTACAATATCGACAAGAGAACTAAAACATTTAAAGCTGACGTGTGTAGCTTTTATGATGTTAAAATACTTTCTAGTTTAAAAGGCTACAAATATATCCAAAAATTAAAGCTCTGTCATCATTTACTCAATGTCATGTATTCCAAACCTTTACGAATGGGGACTGGAGTTTTATAGCTTTAAAAAGGGTGCATCCTTATTAATGTGTGAAAGCACCTGTTCTCATTCTTTGCAACTAAATAGAAAAGAGCTCAACAGTGCCCGCCCACTTTTTCAGCCTTCTTGGTTCTGGAAGTATTTTTTCCATTAATGTTTTTCAGTAGGGATTTCATAAGGCACTTCATAAATGAGTTGTAAGCCATGAACCGAACCAACCAGCTCTGAGGTGAATCACAACATTACAAACTTTGGTTAGAAGAAAACAAGTGTTTTCAAAAAGTCAAAGATGCAAAACTGCACGTCTTTCGTGAGGGAATGAACTACAATCTTATTAACCATTGCATATGACGTAATAGAAATAAAAATGATTACTATTGATTTAAAGTTTTTGATTATAAGTATAGAAACAATGTATTTTAGTTTTATTGCAAAAAATATACAAATATATGCAAATATAGTAGTGTGTTAGTGTAGGGAGTGTGACTGGACTACGTCATTCACAGTGTGTCATGGGAGTGGGCAGTCGCTGCAGAGCTCTTTTGGTGCACATTGCTGGCCACGATTTTCTGATTGGTGGATTGTTTCCCTTCAGGATCATGGGTAGTGTAGTTCTACACCAGGAATTCCTCTAATTAACACCTTTTTTTAACCCTTTAAGCTCTGAAGGTGTTTTTAAAGATGTTCTGTTCCAAAATTAAAGGCTTATAACTTGACAAAAAAACAACAAAAAAAACAAGGAGGGTCAAGTGTTTGGTATCATTGTAAAGACAACTTTTTTTAATTTTTTATTATTATATAGATTATGATACATACTGTGACTCTCAGCCAAAGAATTACACAAAAATTGAGGCCAAAATCTCCTTTTTTTCTAATTTTTCTGATTTGGCATTATATATTTTTGGGTGTAAATAAGGTGGCACCAAAAAACTGCTTTTGATTTATTCTCAATCATGTCAACTGTATCTGAGAAAAAAAAAAACTGTGTTGATACAACAAAGCAATCAAAAGTTATAGCATTAAAAAAAATTATTTATCATTCTCCAAAAGTCTCTCCAGACAAATAAAACATAATAATTGTACATAAGAACTAATTACACATGCAAACACAACAATGACTAAAGGTTTGCATAGCATGCAGACATGATCTTAGTAATGAGATTTCACAGAATGAGTTTCATTCTGTGCCATTTGAGTCATCATTGAGTCTGTGTCATGTATTTGGCGCCATCTCCTGGTGGCCATATGTAACATTGTGCTTCATGTGGATTATGTAATGATCTGTGCATCTGATTATCTTGTGTGTGGGCTCGTTTAAAAGATAATCACCTCTTCTAAGTCATGGTATGTGAAATTTTATGTTCCGTTTACGTTTCGTGAAGTTATAAGTGAAAAAGCGGCATAAAAGCAACACCAACATAAATGTCAAAGATATATACTTAGCTATTACTCGTTATATTTGTGTCTGTGAGTAAAACAAATAGGCTATTTGCATTCTACTCTTTCAGAACTTTCCAACAACATATGACACATGGTTATTTGATGAGTTTGACATTTGACATTACTAATTCCAATAATATGTACAGTGCAATTTTTTAAATAAATTATCAAAACAGAACACAGGATATTTGTCTGCAAATTTCAAAGCACTTGTTCAGTTTTGGTCATAATTCCTGCAAGTAATTGGAAAGGACAGCTTCTAAGCTTGAAAACAAACTTTTAACATTATGTTGAAATAACGCGCTCTGATTAATTAAACAGAAGCATTAACAATTAACAACCTTCGAGTTCATGGTATTTCTTTCTTTAAAGGTTTATAAGTTATTGTTACTAATAAATTACCCTATGGAAAAACATTTATGGGATTTTTACTTCTGGTACCAGACTTTTGCACTCTATACTTTATTTAATATTTCTCATTGTGCTTTATGGAGGATTGAAATTTTGGAAAGTGGAAATAAAGACAGAATTTTCATTTTAACTCTCCCTTTAAAATTAAAATTAATGCATTGCTGTGTGGCAGATCTTTGGTTTAAAGTGGGACATCTCTATAAGCCAAACTCTGAGGCTATATGAGCAGTTGGTTGTCAGCGCTCCATCTGGATAATAGAGTCTCTCTCTCAACCTCATTCCCTCAGCCAGACATCAACTAGAGATTTGTAAAGTGACACTGTTCCATTTGCATTTACACTTCAGCTTAATGCACGACTGCCACAATTGAGTGTTTTGACTTGTTCTGACACTGTTATTTTAAAGGAATTGTGTTCTCAAATATGAAATAATTTACTCACCCTCATGCCATCCCAGAAGTGTATGACTTTCTTTCTTTTGCTGAACACAAACGAAGATTTTTATACGAATATTTTAACTCTGTAGGTCCATACAAAGCAAGTCAAAAGGGTCCAAAACTTTGAAGCTCAAAAAAGCATATAATGGCAGTAGGGCTGGGTATCGATACAGATTTCCCGATTTGATTCCGATTCTCAAGCTCTCGATTCGATTCCGATTTTGATTCAATTCTATATTGATTCATATGGGTATATTTCAGTTATAATGTCCCTTTTGCTTACATATGAAATAAATTCTCTCCCAGCTAATGCTGTGAATTACAGAGGACCTTCTAACTAGGTACAATATGGAAATATACATTTTACAATTCATATTTTATGTCACATTTTAGCTTTTTAAAAATTAACAAATCAATGTATTTAATCAATAAATATGATATAAAATTGCATATATTATATGTAGTTAAATTTGTATTGTTTAATTGCATAATTTGTAGTTTTGGTGAACACGTGCTAAAAACAGGCACTGCCTCTTTAAGAGAATCCGGCATTTGTGCATGTTAATAAGATAGATTCGAATGGCTTTATCTCATCTGTGCTATGACTGATTACAATTTTGTTGATTCTGAACAACAACTGACTGTAAAGAAAAGAAAGTGTATTAAAAGGGACATTATTCAATGACAAATTGGTTGCGTGGATCTCGTCTTTGGACACACATTACACGGAACAACTTTTACTCTGAACACGCTGTGAAAGGATCTCGCTGCTGAAAACTCCACTACTATACTACACAATTACTGGTAAGTGAAACCCAAACATTTACCAGCCAGTTGCCAAATATATACATTTTTAGTCGCATAACGCAAAAGTGATTTCCCCTCATTGCAGTGGATGGTTGCTTAAAGAGTAAACGATCGATCCATGGCTTTTGAGAATCGATATTGAATCGACCAAATGAAAAAAAAAACTAAACGAAAAATCTTTTTGGTTTTTTTTTGCCCAGCACTAAAAGGCAGCATAAAAGTAATTCACATGACTCTAGTTAAATCCATGTCTTCAGAAGCGATATGATAGGTGTGGGTGAGAAACAGATCAATAGTTAATTTCCGCTTCTGAAGAGATGGAATAAACCACTGGAGTCACTTTTGAGCTTCAAAGTTTTAGACCCAGTTGACTTGCACTGTATGGACCTACAGAGCTGAAATATTTTTTGTTTGTGTTCAGCAGAAGAAAGACAGACATTTGGGATGGCATGAGGGCGAGTAAATGATGAGATAATTTTCATTTTTGGGTGAACTATCCCGTTAAATGCTGAAATCCAGATCTACATACTGAGAACATAATGAATCAATTCAAAGAAATAAATAAAAATAGGACGTAATTATTATTCACTAGTTTTGTCAATTTTAAAACACTGAGTAAATCCATCTTTAAGGGGACTTGTATGAGGGTCTCCAGGAGTGAAACCTTTTAAGAAATATACCTTATTCTGGTCCGTCCAGTACAGGAAGTAGCCCTGCGGATCGACACGTAACGTCACTGGGGTCACAGTAGATGAATCCTGGAGAGAGAAAAGATAAATATTTAATAGAAATTATGATAAAATGTCAACGGACTACGTACTCTGAATTCTTTTTGATGTTAATGCATTAAAGACCCCATGACATGGTTTGACAAGTGCAGTTTTCTTTCATGGTGCATTTCCATCTGAAACTGGAAGTTTGGGCAGGACATATCAACATATCACTTATTATCTAATTTGGACTCTTGTAGCCTCTGTGTCTGTGCCTCTCACAGTAAGGAAAGTCTAAGAAAATTTTCTTTGGCCTATTAATCTGCTTTTTTTACCACCTTAGTTACTGATATCGGTCAACCTCTAGTGCAAAATGACATTTTACATTTTGTCGGCCTGTTTTGCTGGAAGATAAAGTCTGTATATTTATAATGTGTATATCTACTAAAAGTTTATCTTGTCCATTTTAAGAGTACACTAAATTACCTCAAAGCTAACAGACATGAACCAAAAGCCACAAAAGTAAAATTTCGAGTTATTTTGAACATATTAGTAAAAAGCACTGCAAAATCAAAGTCTTCAGTACACCAGTGTTATTTCTGTAGGTGGAAAAGAGTAATCCTTCCTAGCGCAAGAGAGACACATGGGATTTCTGTGGCAATCCTCTTTAAAACATGTTTCTAGATATGATCTCCATTCAGAGTCTTGGAATAGATCAAAATTTGAGGTTTGACTCACGCATTGCATAAGTGTTCTATATTAGTGTGATTCATATTGGCTCATAATAATTTCTCACTGGTAGAAGTTGCACTATTCTTGCAGCCTGAAATGAATCCAAAGCCCCTACAAAAACTGCGGTCCTATTTTAGCATGACACGGACGTGCCTTTCAAAGCAACACATTTGAACAGACAAGAGGTCCTTTATAAAGAGATCTGTAATTGATTGTGTTATTCTTGATCTTGCGTGGGTCTGCACGCATTCTAACTGCATGTCTAAGTCGGGCAGCTGAGCGTGTCTTAGCTAATGTAAGGCAGGGAAGGAGAACGGGAATTTAAAGCATGAAAGTTGCCATAGCAACAGGCCAACATATCCAGTTTTATTTGCAGAGAAAAGCTTTAAAACGTCAACATTTTCAACACAAGCTTATGGCAAAGCTGTACGGCATTATGGGCTTGATACCAGTCAGACCCCGCCAGAATACTTATTCCATTTATTTAAAGTGATTCCAGCTCCCTAAGTAACACAGAATCAAAACAGAGGTCCAAAAGTCTGAGATCACATTGTAAAACTGGAAATAAACAAAGTTTTAGTATTTAAAAAAAAAAAAAAAAAAAAAAAGTTATCACATAAAATGAAGCTATATTTCAGATTCTGCACTATTTCTAGGTCAACAAATCAAATAATAATTATTTATTTTTTAATTTTTTTTGTTTTTGCAATAGGTCAGATTTTTTGGCTTCCATAACTGGTAGTTGATAGTTAACTAACCATGTACGGTGAAAAATTATATTTTATTTAATAAGACAATACATGTTTTAAAACTGCTAAAAATGTGTTTTGTATAGGTAAAAAGCATGATTTACCATAAAGTTCATGGTAAAAATTTGTGTTTATGTTTAACGAGACAATACATGTACATTTACGGTTACCTATTGTTAAAAATGTTATTGAAAAACGATAACTGGGCATCCCAGAAGTGTGACTCATCACATTTGATTATAGCTTATTTAAATATTTGTGGTTCTTCTAATTTTTCATATTGGTTATGCACATTTGGGTGTTTTACATTACATTTTATGTTGTTTAGTTAATTTGTATTACATTATTTTAGTGCTACGTGTGTTACAGTGATAGTGTTTAGTGTTTGTGTACATATTTATTGCGATCACTTCTGAAAGTGCCACTCTTGACGAAATTTAAGTCAAAGTCAATTTAAGTTTTACAATCTGTGTTACTAACTAACTTTGGTCGTTAACAGTACATTAAAAAGTGCAAAGCAGCTTTTTGTAGTTCCAGTAAGTTGGTATATTAACTAGGTCTGTTCAGCACCAGCTAATCGACTATTAAAAACACTACTCGAAAATCGCATATTGAAATTCTTTTGCATATCTGCCTGCTGTAGACAATGCTAAAATACACTGTACTTTCACACTGAATGTCTCACCAAATCTTGAGTCGTTGTTGCATTGAGAATTGCAATTAAATTGAATTCTAATTGCATGATGTTCTTTTATTTTCAAAAGAAACAAAGTTTGTTGAAGTTAGCTTATTTAGAAACTGTTCTTGGTAATGTTTGTAAATAAAACAAAATATAGATTGCATGTGTCTTACCTGTTATTTTTAACTTAAGTAATCGATTACTCGATTTTTGTGGGTTAGAGTACTCAACTACAAAAGTACTCAATAATTCCCATCCCTAATATTAACTTTAAATTATTTAATGAACTGTAAAATATGCAGCCACCAAAATGACATCTCGTAATGCCTAAAACATGGTCTCACTATTTCTTTCGGTACATTTTTAGCAACCACACCTGCCAGTTTTTTACCATAAATTTAGCAGGATTTTTTTAAAGTGAAGTCTGAAGTCACATAAGATAACCAATAGTCAAAAGTGGCCCTTATATTTTCCTAAAGAGCATTACATAATAAACAAAACCTACCTTTAAACACCATCATTAACAAATGTTTTGCTTTGGTTAATTTAAAGAAAGACGTCAAAAGGTCTTTTTAAATTTTGAAGGATGTAACCAAATATTCAAGACTGGTGGGGACCGAAAGAATATGCCATTGAAAACCCCATATTGATTGATAATTAATCTGCATATTGATTTTTGTGGCAAATCCCCAATAAACCTTTTAATTATTAATACCTTTTTAACCTTGTTACATAATAAAGCACCTCCCAGTTTGAGATGAAAAATAAGCCTAGATCAATTCACTCTTTAAAACACACATGATAATCATTTTCTATATAGAGTTTTATAATTCCCAGAGTTCATCTAAAGCAGAAGCGGGTTTATCATGCAGTTTTGCTGAAGAAATCTCTAATCCAACAGGTGACTGTAACATCCTGAGACACTGGGACTCATGAGTCAATGCACACTCATGCAACAACAATACACAATGCGACACATTCTTTACCTCTTTATTGAAGGATTTATGTCATCTTAATTCAAAAAACATCTTGTTGCATCAGCTCAGTGAGGTTCTCCAAAGCAACCAGTCAAAAAAGCTGATATGCAGAGATACATTACTGCACATAAATTAACCTGGTGTCATTTCCATCAGTATCTGCAACATCACACCAAAGATGCTGACAAAGATGTGACTACTAGCCTATGTGATTGTCAGAAAACATAGTGATGGACTTGAGAAGTCAAAGCAGAGTGCATTTCTCAATAATCAACCTCTAACATAATTGAGAAATCAATTTAAGATCTTTAAGGGAGCCTCTGCGGCGTTTGTTTCAATTGATGTGTGAATGGGAGGCAATGCAACATCAGTGCCATCCAATTCATCACACAAAAAGCAACCTGCATTGGACCATTTCACATGCATTAACCAACACACTCTCACTAACTGACTTGAAGACGACAAACACCCGCAAAGACGCTCGCACTCGCTGATGGAGACTTACCTCATCCCATTTCATAAATCTACTGCCTCGCTTCAGGCTCTCCGATACGCACACCGGCTTGAGTTGAAGCGCGTGGACGCCAGGCTGAGCACCAGCCATTCAGCTTCAACATTTACACCCTAACCCCGCTCAAAGAATCAGAGTTTTTCTCTTTCTTCTCCGGGAAGAAGCCCAGGCAGAGCGCGCAGGATGCCAGCCGAACAATTCTGGTGAATGGAAGAGAAGTTACGCGCGCGGATGGTCATTGAACGTCGCGGGTTTGTGGCTCAGAATGGATGAAGTGCTCGGAGACGCAGAGCGAGTGAGCAGCGATGAGAAAGAGCGATCATAAATGAGAGAGAGAGAGAGAGAGAGAGAGAGAGAGAGAGAGAGAGAGAGTACCCGCACACATTGACTCATTTGCGCACTGAGATTCAGCGCCTTCTAGTGCGCGTGCCACAGCCCTCCCCTGCATCTCTAACCAGCACAATTAAACATTTCATAACACCTCTGCAGAGAGAACGCTGGTAGGATATGTTTATCCCTTTAGCCATATAGAATTCGACACTGGATAAATTAATGCATCTATCAGAATAATTACAATCAAATTAAAATTTGCACAACAATAAAGGACTGCAAGCTGTATTATATCTTGGTCATATTTCAACCGAAAATCACATAAAAGAAAATTAAGCCTATTTTATTTATTTTTTGTGACATTATTTTCATGACAATGAAATTTATCTTGACTGTAATACTATGTATATATATATATATTGCATTACTGCAATGTGAAGAGATAATACTATATTATTTAAATTGTAAAGTATCTACATCTGCCTTTAATTTAGGCTGATTAAAATGAATATTCCAGGTTCAATTAAAGATAAGTAAAAAATCAACAGCATTTGTGGCATAATGTTTGTGACCACAAAAAAAAAAAAAAAAAAAAAAAATTCAACCCATCCCTCATTTATTTAAAAATAAAACAAAAATCAGAATGATTTCAAATATATAAAATGAGTCTGAATTATTTTCTGTCATAATCAACATCATGCCACAAATGTTGTCAAACTGAGCTTAACTTGCACTGAACCTGGAAAACATTCCTTTAAAAATAAAATCAATCAATAAATTAAAATTGCTTTGTCTAGACAGGATGATTATCATTACTGCTCGGATATTAACTTTTGCCTGATACTGATAGCCTATAATTATTTTATGTGGTGGCCAGTTATATGCTGATCAATACAACATAAACATATCACATGTCATATTTGGGCATATTTTTGTCCTGTGTTGTCTGAGTTATTTTAGCCCAAAATATCTCTAAATAAAGTCATAATTTACTCAGTCTCATGTTGTTTCAAACCCATATGAATACATTTTGGGGAACTCAAAAAGAGAATCAGAATGTTAAAGATACAGTTCACCCAAAAATGAAAATGCTCTCATCATTTACTCATCCTCAAGCCATACCAGATGTGTCTGACTTTCTTTCTTATGCTGAACACAAATGAAGATTTTTAGAAGAATATCTCAGCTCTGTAGGTCCATACAATGCAAGTGAATGGTGATCAGAACTTTAAAGCTCCAAAAATAAAATAAAGGCAGCATTAAATGAATCCATAAAACATCAGTGGTTAAATCTGAATATTCATTCTGAAAGTGAAAGTGAATGTGGAGATTTGTAGTAAAAAAGTAATATTGATCTGTTTCTCACCCAAAACCAATTGGATCACTTCAGAAAACTTGAATTTAACCATTGGAGCCATTATGTGAGTTTTTAGAGCTTCAAAGGTCTGGTCACAAATCTTTTAAGTGAACGAATAATTATCGTTCACTTTCCTTTTTTTGGTCGTGAACCAGCTTAAATGAATCATTCAATGATTCTCATTACACACATTTGTCGCCACCTACTTGCCTAACAGAAATGGTTACTGGACGCCTCAGTAAACCAATCTGAACAATTCAATTGATTCAAAAGAATCAAAGGCTCAAAAGACTCGAGTCAGTGTGATGAATCAAAATCTCCTTTATCTGAATTGCCTACCTTGACAAAAGTGATGTTCAATTTGCAAACAAATCGTTCTTTTGAACCAATTCTTTTTAATGACTCAATCAAACTGATTGTAGACAGAATATTCATTTTTGGGTGCACTATACCTTTAATATGCAGAGACAATATGTAGGTTAATTTTCCCCAAAACAGTAATCATTGTGTCTTTGTGGCTCTATAAAACTGTGTTTGTTTGAGCGACCCTTCCAGCCGAAACAACAACACTGGCAAAACCAATAGCGTGAGCTGGGGGTGGGACTATCTGTTTATTCGATCAACAAAAGATGGGGGGCATATTTTGGAAAACTGATTGAAAATTTTATTTTACTTTATTTTATTTATTTTTTGCAATTCTGTTCTGGCTTAAGCTTTAAGCATCACAAATTAAATCTCAGTTATCATATTATTTTGTCAAAGTTGACTTGCATTGACTAAATGTTTTTTTTTTAGTCCCCTTTTCTCCCAATTTTGGAATGCCCAACTCCCACTACTTAGTAGGTCCTCGTGGTGGCATGGTTACTCACCTCAATCCGGGTGGAGGAGGACAAGTCTCAGTTGCCTCCATTTCTGAGACCGTCATTCCGTGCATCTTATCACATGACTCGTTGTGCATGACACCGCAGATACTCACAGCATGTGGAGGCTCATGCTACTCTCCGCGATCCAAGCACAACTTACCACACGCCCCATTGAGAGCGTCAATACTCGCTAAGCTACCCAGGCCCCCCTAAAGTGGGGGTTCTTAAACAGAAGGGCCTGGACCCACTTCTAAAGTCTTAATAAGTAATATTTAAAATCTAAACTATTAAAAATACTAAAATGTACAAACATGAAGATTTTCAACATGTAATCATGTTTCTTAGTGTTATTCAGCAGTTCTTTTCAAAAACCATTGTTTTTATTGAATAATGGCTAAATTTACAAAATTAAACGTGATTATTTATTATCTTTTTTTATTATTTCTGTAGACAGACAGACGTACAGAAAGACAGACAGATACAACAGAATGATAGATAGATAGACAGACAGACAGACAGACAGACAGACAGACAGACAGACAGATAGATAGATGTAGATAAAAAGATAGACAGACAGACAGACGTACAGACAGACAGATACGATAGAACGATAGATAGAAAGAACGATAGATCGATAGAATGACAGGCAGACAGACAGACAGA